>NC_047529.1:30449923-30753256 GCF_012275295.1 Melopsittacus undulatus | reverse complement strand
TTTTTTCACTGACAAAACTGGAGGAGAAATAAAAAGAATTTAAAAGAAGAGCTTGCTAGTAACAAGTCCCAAAACCTCTCTAAGGAAATGAAAATGTTATTCGATGTTACAAGTCAAAGCTGCATTGTTGACAGAGCTCTCCCTGCCAAGCATCCATTTCCATTTATTATGTTTTTACAAATGCTGAACAAACTATCCAAAATCATATTGGGACTTAGAGCACAAGGTTATCGTTAATAGCAGGGCATTAACAATGTGCTAAAACATTACAAAACTGCTGAAACGAACTCGTGACCTGAGTGTGCTCTGGGTTCAATGAGAACATTAAATTCTTCATGTGGTTAGGCTCTTAAGAGCTGCATACTATTAATGACAACAAGAAACCATGTCTGAAGAAGCTGTTTGATAGAGAGGTTTATTTGGCATTATGATGTAAGGAAATCATTACTGAAGCCTTGTATATACACTGGCAGATAGCTCTGATCCAGGTAATGGCTGTCTGGCTATATTTGAAATATTAAATATGACATAGTCTGGCCCACCAACTGCTATCTTGCTTCAGTAATTGTTATATCAAAAAAACACTCAAGATCTTTAGTTTCATTATTTTAAACCACTGTAATTTCATTTTTTCTTTTTTCAAGCAGTGCTTAGGGATCACTGAATCATAGAATAGTTGGGATTGGAGGGGGGTTCGGAGGTTGTCTAGCAGGGTCAGCTAAGGCAGGTTGCTTAGGACTATGTCCAGTCTCATTTTGAATAACTCCAAGAAATGAGACACTAGGACATATCTGGGCAACCTGTTCTTGTTTTCAGAAAGGCTGCAAAAAATAAAAAGATTAAATTCTAATCTCTGATTCAGAAAAAAATGCCATATATGACAACTACAGTTTCAGTTTGAATTATGATGTGTAAGAGGCAAAGATGTCCTCCCTGAAGCTGAAATTCACTTTGCAACTCATTTACCCATGCTAATCAGTAATAGATTTGCAGAAATGATGTGTTGATTTCCCCTCTTTTTAACTTAGCAATTTCTGTTGGCTGCCAAAATGAATTAAATAAAGCACAGCTCTGAGAGCTGACATACTAATCAAAAAGAGCAGGTGCTTTCCCTTAAAATGCTGTGAGGAGCCCAGTTTCTGGGCCCCCTGGAGTCTCAGAAAGTGAATGCGACTTCTGCTCACATAGGAGACTCTTCTTGCTCAGGAAATATCTAAGTCCTGCCTGGGAAGCTAGACAATGTCAGTGAAAGGGATTGAAGAAGCCATCACCATTTCTTGGAAGTTGCATCAAGTCCTGACACTTGATGGCATCTGGCAGGTCAATGGGACCTTAGGCCAGCAGATATCCACCTCTACTTCATGGAGCAGCATCAGCTGCAAATGCCTCCATTTGGTCCATTGTGAAAGACAGAAGGCTATGCCCATGAACTTTGTGGGTATCCAAACATCTTGTTAATTAGATGAAAACACAGGGGTTCACAAGGTTTGTGGATTACGCCTGGCAGGTTTTTTCCAGCTGAAGCTACTTAAATGAATTTACGTCAAACAATTGAGGGGAAACCTTTTCCAGTTGAAGTTTCAAAGAATTTACTGTCTCAGAAAAAAAAATCCAAAGACCAAAAGCACACCAAAAAACCCCTCACGAAACAAACAAACCAACCTGAAGGCTGCTGACTACCTTAAGTTCTTCATATACTTCACTGTTATTGACCAAATTCTGTTCTCATCCTCAGCTGTCAAAGCAATGAAGGGGGTAAGTTTTAGCCCCACAAACTCAAGGACAAACTTCCCACTGGTTTCAGTAAAATCAATGTTTTACTGACATTTACTCATTTCATTTTTTATTCTTGCTTGGACAAAAGTTCAGTTTGTGGATCTAAAAGAATTTCAAAGCTGTGACTATGTTTCACAGTATGTTTGAGATGTAGGTAAATACTGTTTAGGTCTTTCAGTGCTTGTGGAAACTGTTCTGGGTTGTGAATCTACAGCAGAACCAGAAACAGAGCTCCCAACAACTGAAATCTAGATTCCCTCATTAAAAGGGAACATGAACCATTACATGTCAACACTACTGCTTACTGCCTTTGGTTAATTAAGGCCTAGAAAGCCTAGCTGTCGAGTCTTTTTTTTTTCTTTTTTCCCCTACATGGGTACTTTTCTAGCCAGTTTTACAGAAATTTTCCCTACCACGTACTACACTGCGGTAGATTGGAATTGATATTAACAGTCATCTCTGATTTAGGTTCCTCCTGAGAAGCACAGTATTTTTTGAGACAAAAATACAGGAGTACATCACCACCAGAACTGAAAGGCATACGTGAATATACTTAGAAATTTGACCTATTTGGAAAAATAGCTTTACTGAGTATGATCGAGCAGGTATACTTACATGTTACAGTGACAAGTACAGTAAAGATATGAGAAAGGAAGGCTCAGGCAAAACCTGGACAAGGCTAGAATATGATTGAAAAAAACAGAGAAGGGGAGAGAAGAGAAAGTTTCTTCATCAGCTGGTAGAAGGAACATCCTGCGCTGCACTGAAAACTCATGTCCTCCCAGGGAGACAGGTTCCCACATTTCTTGTGAGCAGAAAGTGCTAGGATGTGGCTCTGTCTTAATCTCTTTCTTCGCACTTGCAGAAGTGTAAAGAGCCCTAGATTTTGGCTAGCAGCACAATACAGCTTTGGAAGTTTTAAAGCATGTAGCTGTCCTTAGAATCCAGACTGAAGCTCCACACACAAAATAAGTTAAAAAATCACATTTAATATCAACAGGATGTTTTCAATAAGAGTGTTTGAAACGTTCAAACATACTATTTTTACAAGCAGCAAAAAATTTACTGGAAATCAATTAAGTTTTGCTTAATTTTTCAAGAAGTCATCACTTCTGTATTCAAAATACCTTTGAAAATATTCATTTTAAGCACCAGACCATCTGATAAATACCCTAATAAAAAGAGCTTTACTAAACATGAAGCAAATCCTCATAAGTTTAAACTGATGTTTATTGTGTTTCTACAGCTGAGTTTCAAAATTGCATTTTTTTACTTTTATCCATTGGAGTCTCAGATTGTGCTACACATCAGCAATAATTGCCACTGGTTTTGCTGTAGCTGAGGAAGACAAGAGGATTCTTTGTATGCCTCTTTTATGACATTGTCAATATATTAATACAAGTTATATGAACAAACCTAAAGAGACAAAGAGCTGTTTGTTATATTATTATCCAGGGGTGAAAGCACAAATCTTAGGGAAAAAAAATCCAGTAGGGACTGCAGCTGAACAAAAGGTCTAAGTAAGGCAGGCTTTGACACCTGATTATATGCGAACCCAGCAGTGTAGCCATGCAGGGATTCCCTTCTTCTGTTTGCAGACAAGAATTAAATGAGAAGTGGTGAGATAACAAGGGAGTGTGTGTGCTTAATGATATGCCTATTTTTTCTACCAGTTGCTAATCTACAGCTCTGGTGATGATTGCAATTTCATCTCCAGAGAGATGCTATTCAAAAACATCAAAATGGCATTCAACTGAGTACCTTGTGTTTCTTTAAGTGTAAAGCCAGATTGTCCAGACTATCAACCACTGAAGGGGGAGGACCTTCCATTTTATTCTGCTCTTTGCCCTTCCCTGTGTGATGCCAGACAGCAAATGGCAAGATCCAGCCTATTCACCTGATATGCTGTAAGAAGAGTACTTGTCTGCAGGAGGAGCTGGGCTGTCAAACCTTGATTCAATATGAGTGTATGGCTGCACATAGGAAAACAGTGACTCAGTGTGTGAAGAGAGCACTGGCAATTCTATTAAGAACAGATAGACAAGCAAAAAAAATTCAAATTAGGCCAGCAGAAACCTGCAAATTAGGCCTTGCCTTATTTTATTGTTTGCTTTCGCAATAAAGCAACACAGAACTGCCACCTATCCATGTCAACCTACAGGTATGTGAGGACACTTTCCATCTTCACTTGCCACAAGCCAGACTTTTACTCTCTGTTGTCTTGTAAAAATCAGTTCGCTGTCTACTGTATGCAGGTGCTGCTGATGATACAAACTGCAGAATCCACTGATAATCACAATTTTATGGACACGGCTCAACAACTTTAAACTAGCAACTTCAAGAACTACTGAGAAATTAAACCAAATCTGTACATCTTGGGTGAGTTCATGGTGGAAGGTACATATTCTGCCTGCTGATAAATAAAGGTTTGTGTGAAAGAAACTTTCAAAATTAAATCTGACGTCAGTTCCTTCTTTGTGAATGTGCTCGTAACTTGAGTATGTTCATACCTCTTGTCTAGATGGCAATTCTGAGGGGCATGAGCTCTCCCCAGTTCTTAAGAGCATCACACACGCTATACAAGTGCACCTTCATACAAGATACCCTACATTCTTCCCAGTACCCATTCATTGTATGAATCAGAGTATACAGTTACTGTCAGATTCAATCCAAAAGATTTGCACCTACACAAGAAAACAAAGGCACTGCACACGTAGGCAGAGTGTGCTGACAGACTTTAGTGAAACAGAAAAAAATATTTATTCTCTGTATTTATTCCCTGTATTAAGACAGAAAAAAAGACATTAATAGGTACAGAAATCACCTCAGATCTTTGTCGTCTGAAGCTTGGTGACCTGTATGAAGACCTCTTGCCTCCCTCAGAGACTGAACATTTCCTGGGGGTGTAGTGGTCTGTACCATGCCTGCTGAGCAATCCAAAAGTCCCTTAAAGCTCAGTGGTGAATTAATCATGCTTGGGCCACCCGCCAGTATAAAATTAGAATGGTGTGTGACTTCTGTGTGAATTGCACATGAAGTATAGATGCTATTTGTATGTTAATAACTGTGTGGCCTTTTGCTTTTCTTATTTACGCCCTGTGCTTTTTCCAGATGCAAGCAGGTAAAGTGACCCACATTTTCCTGACACATAGCACATGGCATTGCCCAAGCACAAAGTGTGCAATCAGTTTTTTCCCCACTGCATACAAACACAAACACATAGACAACCTTAATCACACCACCTGGCAAAGGAGCAGCCTCCCATCCTCCTGGACTATCTGGCAGATGGCACAACAGCAGCACAGTTTCACAGCTCCAGGACCAAATTAACAGCTGTTAGATTACCACACACTTTCTAGAGCTTTAATCTTCTAACAAATTCTGGATCTTACCCGGCTTCCCCTTTCCTCCTGTCTTTCACAGAGAAGGGAGAAGCCTCAGAAAACAAGATTATGCAGGCCTTCAGCACAGCCTGAAGCCACAATGTCAGCAAGGATAAAGACAGTATGGTTAATGGCTGAAATATGTATAAAGGAGCAGTCCTTCAGAATAAGAATTTTTGAAGATAATTACAGGGGCTGGAAAATTGGTTTGAGAAAGATTTTAACAGGGAAAATATTTTAGTTTCTCTAAAATGTTACCATTGAAAATGTACACAATGAGTTGGTCATATTTCATGTGCAATCTGAAAACATAGAGAGTTGTCTGAAAGTTTATTAAATAACTAGAGAAGGAAGCGCTTTAAAACCAAATTATCATCTCCTCTTCCCTATATGTGACTAGCAGTTCTGGAGCTCATTTGTCATTAGACTAAATGGTTGTGGACAAGGAACATCGTTTAACAAACTCCAGATGCAAAATGCATTTCCAATGAGCAGATATAGTAGAGCAGAACTTACATTAAAATCTGCAACTGAGCCATGCTTCATTTCTTTTGTGACTCACATTTTAGTTATACCAAGGGCTAGACTGCCATGGCTGGTGCAATCACAACATCATATTATTAATGAACTTTCCATTATCAATGAACTTTAATTATCATTAGAGTTCTTGGTCTCATTTGGTCTGAAGTAAATGCATAGTAACTTCAAGGAGTTTGAATGAAATATTCCATCACTGCATTTTTGCAGAGATATTCAGGGTCATGACTCAAATTTAAGCTGGACTGTTTAAAACCAGGATAGATTAAATAGATAGGTTAGGATAGGATAGGAAGGAAATAAGATGTTTGAAAGTTGGTAAGATTTTCCTAATGAGATCCGAATAAGACCTCATTGCATAAATCTGTCCAATATTATTATTAATTATCCAAGATCTAAAAATAAAAAAATCCAAACCCCCCCCACTTCATTTGTTTTTTAATTATTATTTTTTAATTTTTTAATTTTTAATTTTATTTTTTAATTTTTTTCTTATATAATTCTTCAATTAAATGGCAATGTTAATATTTTTTTCTGTTACAAATGGTCTCAAACTACCATTGATATGTAGTTAAATTGAATTATTAAGAGTTTATTATCAAAGGTCTCATTCTTAGTATTGAGAGATTATTTTTTTCTGAAATGTTAATGTATACTCCAAAAACTTGCTGCTTTCAATACTTAACCTTCTAATTTATTCCTGTAGTGGCGGAACTTCAATAAATGCTTCCTTTTCCTGCCTCTTTACAGCTAGCAATAGACACAAGAATATCAAGAAACTGCTAAAACAGCCAAAAAGAATATATTAAAGTCCAGCCACACAGCCAAATATATGGTTTCACCCATCTACTAAAAGCCACATTTAGCCACTCTCCAAGAAAGTACTTTTAACATATAAGAAGCTCTAAGAATACTGCAGGCAGATTCAGTGCTTGTCCCCATTTCCCTGAACTGGAGGAGGCTGCTAACAGGAAAAATTCATTTCCTTTTCATTAACCAGCTGCCGGCTGTCTGAGCTGGCCAATACAGGGAGGATATGGACTAGGATGTCTTCGTGAGTCCCAGGGAAAGGGCTAACAGGATTTATATGTCATCAAAAGATCACTGAAGTTCAAGAATAAGGCAGGGACACTGACACGTTTTCTAATGTAGGTGTAAACACTGGCATCAAGGACAGCCATCTCACCTAATTTTCATGTTTTCTTTATTAAAAATAGACACATAATGATTATTGGAGATAGTTTAAAACTGGAGATATTTTAATGAAAAATATGTCCCCATTTAAAATAATAGAAAACTTCAAATCTTGTAGGATATTCTTATTTTGAAGTGCATTTTTTCTCATTCAGGAAATCCAATATCTTCTTGCCATCCACATTCACTATACTCTGTCACACAGCTTTGTGTTTGTTCTGGAGAAGGTGGTTACACACTATATTTAAAGACTGACCTGCATTTGGTACTTCTTGAAAGGTTAACTGGAGATGCTTCTCATTAGGATGCCTTGCTTCCCCAACCAGCGTCTACTGTAACTTGTATAGCACTCGAATCCTCTTTGGATGGAGTTTTGTGTGATGCCAAATGTATTTACCCATGGTGCAACTGGTATACACAGATGTTCATTCCTACCCCATAGGAAGGAGAATACATTTGTCAAGCCCTTCTGTTGGCACCTCATGCTTCTTTGCCAGATAATCGGGTTGTCTGTTTGCTTCTGCTTCAGGGTCATTCTGACCAGGTGCAAGAGCCTCATACAAGTGTTAAGATGCCACCATGCACTGTTCAGTGAGACTCCAGCACACACAAAGTTTGTGCATCCCATCCATGATACCCCTTACTGTTGATTGGTCACCCATAAACATGGTCTCCCCATGGGGTCCCTGAAATCCCAACCCACTGGGAAGAGTCATGCTTGGCAGCATGAGTGAGTTCTGGATGGCAGGGTGTGGATGCATGTCTGTGAGCTCAGTGAAGGAGCAGAGGGAAAAACAGACAGAGGGACCCCCTCTGTAGTGGAAAAGAGCAATGGCTGAGCAATGCAGGGGTATCTGTGAGATCAGTCATGTAATTCTGAGAGATCCCACTACTGTGCTCAATGAATAACATGGTGCAGCAATGACCGGGACAACAGCAATGCTGGTCTGTGTCTGTTATATCTTAGCAAACACAGAGGAAGACAAGCCCAAGAAACATGATGAAACTCCATGTTCATCTACATTTATTAAAAATATTAAATTTTGTTTTCAAAAAGTTAGTATTTATTTTGTGCAAAGTTGACAGAATAATGCAGGGTTTTCTCACATGTTTAATATTGTTCATGGATCCTTCACTCTGTCAGAAAAGGGATTTTCCTTACACATTAGCATTTTAGTTTTCCTAAAGCATTTTTCAGCAGAATCCTTCCCCATTTGAAACCATGGCTCAGGTGTCTTCTTCAAAGGGAAAAAAAAAAAAAAAAAAACAGAAAAAAAAAAAAACAGTCAATAGAAATCTAGATCTGGAAGGGACAGCTTATATTATAGATCTAGCTGTTTGCCGACAAAGAAAGCCATGAAATAAATGTTTAATACAAAATGCACAGATCACTCACAGCATCCACAGAACACTTCCAAACACTCCAGGAACAGATTGGAGGCTGTAAAAAGTTCCAAAATTAGAGGTAATGTTTATATACCAGCCCACATCTTCTGCCCCCTGCTTTACCCCATCTTCTAAATGTCAATTCTATCACAAGCCTGTGAAGCCAATATTAGATAAGTAGCCTTTATTTCACCTTTCATTTACAAGGCCTTTCCCAAAGTTAAATCTCTGCCTTTCCTTTGCATTGTTTGTCAAGGATACATAGAGAGAGGGATAATATGAAATAATCTTAGTTTGGAGCTCACTGAGAGGTCACTGGGAACTGCAGACTTATTATTGTTGGCCTGATGCCAATGCTGCTGAAATAATGATTGTCACATTTCTTTTGCTTGTGGAAGCTGAGACTTTGTAGCATACATGAGGTGGTTGCTTTCATTAAAGGAACTGTCTAACTTTTCTCCATGGGAGGAATAAGAACTCAACACTTTTTGTCTTTAATGAACTTATCCAGAGAGAGGAGGGAAACATAAAGATGAGGAAGAATGAGATTTAGACAGTTGTCAGAAAAAGACAAAAATGGCCTTACATCATAATTATCACATTAATATGTGTACAGACAATATAATACAAGTGTCTTTAGGTGACTAACCGAGAATTGCAGTTAGAAGAGCAGAAGAGCAGTACTCCACAGGATATCTGACCTCCTTTTTTCAAACATGTGGAAATACTTTGTGGGTTGCAAAGCTGTGAAGCAAGAATATTCTGATCATGAAAAGACAATGCAGTAAGCATGTATGCCTCATGCAACAGCTGTAAATCATTTAGTATGACACAGAAAGCCCATACAATATAGAGGAGCACTACCAGCTTTCTAGCTTCAGTTACCCTTGAGGTACATTTAGGTTCTTATCTCCAGTATACTGTAAAATAACACTGGGTATTTCTCCAGGTCTGAAGGGGCTGATGAGGAATTCTAACTGCTTGAATTTAATTGAGTCTTCAAATGCCATGCTTCCTTTTCCTGAAAACTTGACATTCTTGACTGGGGAGGGGAGACCTCAGGAGAGTTGATTTACTTTTTTTGCTTTTTCTTCTCTTTTAAGCATGCTGAGAAGTACAGCAATTAAAGTTACCAATTTACGGTTATCTAATAGTGGCTGGATCCTGACCGTGTGTGTATTAAGAGGGTGTGTGTAAGAGAAATTAGCACTCAGTAGCGCAGAGAGGAATCTCCATTAAGAGACAGATAAGCATTCTTCCCACTCAAGAGGGGAAGGAAGTGTGCTCCCTGAAAAACCATGGCTTTAAAAGTGGAGTTGTTCATCTTTCTTCTCTTACTTAGTACAGCTCACCTAGGAGTTAGTGTCCAGTTTCTAGGATGCTGTAAACCTACACATTTATTTAGGCTGCCCTTTTGGGACACAGTGGCTTACAGTAGCTTCAGCCACTCCCCATTTATTCTTGACTCCAAACTGCATTTTACCACAGTGCCCACTCTTCTGCTAATGTAAGTTATGAAAGGTTTTTAATCTGTAAATGAATAAATAAAGTGACTCAAAAAAGAATCTTTGAAGAGAACAAGTAGTGCTTTCTTGAGTTGACTTTGCTGAAAAGTTGTTTTTTTTTTTTTTTCCTGAGAAGAACAGGGTAAGCCTTGGAAAGGTATGATTCAGCATAAGGCAAGGGTTACTCCATGGCCTATAGTACACCATATGAGTTAATAAATAAACCAATTGAAAACATAATGAAAATTAGGCCTGATCCTTAGCAAATAAAATACTTGGTTACTTTCAACTGACCTCAGTATATTCTGACTTCCCTAATTTGTTCTTTGCTTTTAATCGCCTAGAACCCCCTACAGTTACCTAGAAACTGTAGGTGCAGTGAGAATAGCCAGGCATCCATATTAAAGATCAGATTAGTCCAACATCTTTCAAGAATGGTTTAGAAGTAATTGAGTCTCCTTTGGGACCAGGGAATGGAAAAGAAGCCCTCTCAAGCTCTCTTTCATCTTGTTATCTTGTTTATTGTATTATCCTGTAGTCAGTTTAGATGTAACACAAAAGAAAGCAGACTCTGTCACATATTACTTCTCTTTCTCTACTCGCTCAACTTACACTCTAAGCAGCTAAGACTACAATTCTTTGGTCTTATTCTAGAAGCTAGATTCTTTAGGGCTAAGTAAGTATCAGTGATTCTTGTTAAGTATTAAGTTTGGAGTTCATCTCATAGCCATAGCCTTCTGGTGGCCGGAGTGATTGGGTGCTTTGATATGAAAGCTTAGTCTCTCCTGTGGGCATCTGGGCTCAAACAGGCATAGCTCAGTATGGGAGTTTCTCCCCATCCAGCATTTTTCTCCAGGTCAGCCCAAACCATAAGTGTTAGAAGGTCCTGAGTTCAAAGAGGATTGTGAAGAAGAGGGCTACTGGGTGAGAAAAATAGTTAAATTATGTGAATGGAGATATGAATGAATGCTGATGGATTTCTCTTCTTACTCTAAAAATGAGTTAGAAGACCAACATGAGGAGGGGATATAGCAGAAACTATGCAGAAACCAGTCTGCTCCTCATGAAATCTGTAAGGCTAAAGTGGGAGGGTTGGGTTGGATGATCTGGAAGAAAAGGTAAAAATACTATTATTATGCTTCTAGAGAGGTGTTATACTACTTTTGTTACTGTTGTTCTCATTACTAACATATTGCTCATGGAAGTAAGCATGAGTTAGTCTTCCACCTGTCCTCCTAGGGACAGATATGGCATTCAATAAAGAGGGAAGTTCAAAAGATGCCTGTATGTCTGTAGAGAAGCCTAAACTCCAAAGCTACTTGAAGGTGCCATGGTAACTGCGTTTATAATAAAATGAAAATATGAGACACACATAACATTTCCTCTTCTTTCAACCTGCTTGCTTTTCCTATAGCACTTCCCATTTCACCAAGGTCAGACTTGCCTATGAACATCTCAGCCCAGGTGCTTTGCTCTCCTTGCCTCTTCTTGACAGCCTGCCCTCCAGCCCAGATATTTCCTTAGGAGTGGGTTCTCAGCTGTCCTGGAGCATTTCCACCTATGTACCTTTAATTCTGCTGCAATGAAATCAGCACACTATGACATCCCCTTCTTCGTACGGCTGTTTCTTTGACACACTTCTGTCAACACTGTCCTTTCATTTCATACAACCCAGGTTTGGGGCTTTCAAGTGCTGGAAGGATAAGGGGAAGCGATTTTTAGGTGTTAGGGTTTTGTGTTTGATTTTCTGAATGTTTATGTATAGGTAACTAGCTGAACCAAAAGACACCAAGAGTTCACTTTTGCTTAAAAACATTCAATTGAGGTACCCCCGAACTATCAGGGCCCATAATGCTTCTACCTAAGTCCAGAAACACTGAGCTTTGGCAGAGAGGCAGAGAGAAGCAGTGTAACAGAGTGAGCATATGCCTATGTAGCTTTTTCTTTGCAGCTTAAAAATTGGGACCTTAATGGGAAATGGGAAGTCATCATGTGATGCAGTGTGAGGATGTGACCCGTAGCAAGGGAAGGAAGCAACATCACTCCTTTCCATCAGGGCCACACTGACTGTGTGCCAGCAACACCAGCACAGCATCCCGGCAGCACTGACTTGTTCTGGCACAGGCAAAGGCTGCCAGGAGTGAAGGACGAGCATCAGGACAGATCTTCCTGTCTGTGAGCCTTGCAATAGGAAGCTCCAGGGCTGCTTTCAACATGCCTGTCCTTCCTGTGCTGTTCCCCAAACTGCAGCAGCAGCTGCAATTAATCTTCTTTTACACACTGCTCTGATCTAGCAATTGATCTTGCAGGCTACAGAAGACTTAGGCAACTGTTTTACAGTGAAAATATCACTGAAAATCAGCATGATTACTGTCTATGGGCTGGCCTCCATCTCATTTGAACCTCACCTTCTAAGTTTTTATCACACAGGGATTTTTCCTTTTAAGCTTTTTTGTTGTTGTTGTTGTTTTCTACTATTTTTTGTAATCTACATGTGGAGCTCACTTTCTATTTCCCAGCTGGTGCAAGAGGTACTAGGGCATAGCAGGCAGGGCAGCCCTGTTTCCTTAATCTATATCTTTTCATAATGAGCCCAGCAATTGAACCAGATCAAATAAAGGTAGCTAGTTAATTTGCTTAATGATCAATTTTATTCCACAACATAAAGGTCTCAGAAAATAACTGTCTTTTGATTTACCTACATTATAAATTTAATGTTGTCAGAAAAATGTCTAAAAGATATGAGAAACACAATACCAACATTCAGTAAAGGGAGAGTTTGACAAAATTTGAGTAAAATCAATTTATTGCATTGTTTTCAATTAAAGAAACTGAGAATGACTCCTGAAGAGTTGGAACTTTCTTTTGATATATTTTTAATAAATATTTCACTTTTTTTAAGCTGCCCAATACCTTTTATTGAGAAGAAGGAATTAATCTTCTTCTTTTTTCCTTTGAATGAGAAAATAATACAAGAATTAATAGTTTCCTATCAAGCTGACATGGTGGTTTTTTGGTTGTTTTTACTTTAGCCTTTGAGTTTAAAAATTTATTTGTCTCCTAGCTACAAGTAAAAGTTGAAAGAAAGCACAAAGTTTGCAGGCAAATTTTAAACTAGGCATTGATATCAGAGAACTCAAATACTTGCAAGTGCCAAATTACAAGCTATAAATAAAATTCACAAAAGAAAACAAACCCACATGTGTCTGTAGTTCTGACATTAATGCACTATTTTGTTCTTATTTTAGCAAAATCATATAAACACATGGGATGCAAATTCTAGAGGACAAAGTGACAGATAAGAGCAACTAGTACAGAGAAATAGAGCTCATGAGCGCTAAGGCAGGAACCTGCCTCCCACTTCTGCTTGGAGATGTGCTGCTGCGGTAACATCTGTTCCTGTAGCACTCACGCCCAATATCAGGTGCTGTGGTGTCACGTATCTGCAAACACACAGCCTTTCCTTGGTTTGGAGGGAGAAGAGCAGTCCCAGACCTGCACGAGTCTTATGGCAGCATTTTTCCTCAGGCTCCCCAGCTGCAGGTTGCCGTGTTCCTGCTTTGGCTGGCTGTTTTCTCACCCATTTCCACCAGTTACCTGTCTGGGTCTGCAGTGCTTTCTGGCATGTGCTGCAGCCTCCACAGGGCTTAGGATGCATCCCCCACAAATGTCACATCAGCCATGTCTGTCTCTTCCAAACAGTGAGTCTCTCCCGACTGTTTTCCTGCAGTTTCTTGCACAAGAGACTTTCCCAAAACATTACTGGCATCTCTTGTGGGCAAACAGACGTTGTGCTGAAATCCCACCCTCTCCAATCCTGTGTGCCGGGTGTGGGCAACACAAAAGAACTTTTCTCCAGCTCATGGATCACCTGCCTTCTTTGCACAGGCATTCCTGCTTCTTATTGATTTTTACACTGTTGCCAGGATTTTTAACTTTGGTTTATTAGCAACAAAGTTTAACCTTTTCCCATCCTGTGGGAATAAGCTATTTCAGTAGTTGTACAGTACAACTACTTTCGTATGCAGGAGGAATTTTTCCTCCACAGCAAGGGAGCATGCAGAGCACAACATTAAAGAGGCTTTACTGCCTACAGAGCACACTGCAGTGAATTTCTGCTCTTAGCCTGGCCAAATGAACATTAATATAATTTGGCCTCTTTCTCTGAAGTTTAGATTAAGGCCCGTTACATCACAAATAAAACTGACTAAAACTGATACAGACATTTATGAGCAGTTATGGTTATCATCCACTGGCTGACAACTTGCTTTACCTCCTTAACTCAATTTTGCATCCAAACCCTTAAGGAGGGGAGAGTATAACATTTTACTTGCAGCAGTATGGATAGTTTAATACAATTTCTGTCAGTAGGGTAACTCTGACAGACTACTTAGTTCACCTCAGCTGGGAATATATAGATTGTCAGGGAATCCAGTATCCTCTGATATAAGTCATTTGCAGTTAAACATACATTTTCTCACTGAAGCAGCTCTCTGGCTTTGCTGCTATTTGTGTGGTTATCTGGTTTTGGAAGATGTTCCTTTCATTCTGTCGACTTGGCAAAAGTTAACCTAATTGTGTGTCCATGTTCTGAGGCATTTCCATGAATAAGTCATCCTTTTTAAAAATTTGAGCTGGATGCTCTCATTCAGAAGCACAGGATTTAAAAACACTTACTGAATATTGATTGTGGACTCCTACAACCAACTCTGTTCAGTTTTGTTGTTAAAGTCTCTTACATGGTTGAAAAACAAGCAGACGATCTAACACTAGAAAGTAAAATGCTCACACCAGCAATAGGATAACTCACTTTTCCCTTGTGTTTTCATTGCACATGATATTTGGGATCATACCTAAACAATTGTCAGTCATTAAACTCTATGTTCCAACCCAATTATACTAATGCAAACCTGATAGGATGCTCAGGCACCAGGTAATTTGCAACCTGTTTCTTTTTCCTCTGTTCTCAAGGTCTCTTTTACAGGCTCATATTGCTAATACTGGTCTTAAAGCTCATTATTTCAACCACTCTCCCTCTGCTTCACTTCAGGAGTGTGTTTTTGAAGCAAATCATTTGCACTTACTTTAATTTGCCTTATATTACGGGAAAATCTCTGAGCACAAGACTAGCCTCACTTTTATATAAAATAAAACAAACACAGAACATGTGGTGGAGAAGCACACATCAGGTGCTGTGAGATCCAGGGCACATTCATTCAACATATATAGAGCTAGTCCAAAGTAGTCATCCCCAAAATGTGTATGGGACAGATGCAGGGTCATCTGCACCATCTGTTTTGCTCTGCAAGTACTGTCCTGCTTGGCTTCAACACTTGGTAATGACTGAAGAAGTCGACATTTTATGTGTTTTGATGTGCAACTGTAGATGACAAAATTAGATATTAAAAAAATATATCAGCTTAGGTTTGGAAATGTGGCTACTAAAATCATGAAAAAAAGAAGAATTATGAAGAATATGCTTGTCCACTCACCAATGACTAAGCTCAAAAAAGGGAATTTTATGGGAAAAAACATTATGGCTTCTAATGCATAGGAAATCAGGCCATATAACCCTACAGTCCTTTGGTCTTAAAAGTTATGAATTTATTTAAAATATCACTTCTCATTATGCTGTTGTTGTTAACACACATGTGCCTAGGGGTCTTCAGGTGGGAAAAAAATGCCCTAGTGTGAATAATAACCATGCCCAGAGAACAGTAAAAAATTCCCTGACATCCACAGAAATGTATTGGCAGGTGGTGCTTGCAGTGTTGATTCTGGCTGGTTATTTAGAAAGCATTATGATAGTACCTATTGCTGTCTGTGATGCTGCTTGTAGGGATACACAAATGCTTTGGCCTGCTCCCTGTTACAACAGAGACCCCCAAAAGTATAGTCAGAAATTCCAAATCAAGAAAGAGTATACTGTGTGACTGGACAAGAACCACAACTGGTATTTCAGCAGCTGTTCAAAATGCCACAGGTCTTTTGGGAACAAACTTTCAGAACTCTTTTTCGTCTTTGCTTCATGTCACCTTTGCAACCTGCTAACCATTCTTTCTCGAAGGATTTGAGGCAACTGGGGTATCAAAAAGAAAATGAAAATACTTCGTATTTATCTGCATGGTAATATCTTTAATTATGTAGCATTTGATACTCATCCTTCTCTGTCATCTTGCTAAAAATCGTTCCAGTTATCCTATCAAAACCCAGATCATGAAGCTGAAGGCCCTAAGCACACAAAAAAATTAAATGATATGAACAAATTCTAATATACTACTCACTAATTTGAGTAGTGTTTTACTCAACAGATAATTTCTTTGATCAATAAAGCAATTTTTGTGATGAATAATGAACCAGTATGAAAAGTGTGAGGACTAAGCACCCCAGACTCTACCAGTAAGGCTATTTATGGAATAGATGCTATTCATCAGGGCTAACAGCGACAGAATAGATCTTGGAGTGAATTATTTCAAGCAATATTTGAAATAATGACTCTGTTACCCAGAAAATTATTCCCCAAAGAGCAGGAATGATAAAAGATATTGTTGATCTTTATTTTGTATTTTAATGATGTGTATTTTGGCCATCTCTTCTCTGCCAGGTGAATTTCTGTCTTCTTCCTATGACAGCTATGATATCATGTAGGAGCTATTGCACAGCAGTTGCTACTTTTTACAAGATCCCAGCTGTTTCATTGTAAGAATAAAAAGACATTGGGTACCTGCCAACTAAATAAACAGAATTGCCATTTTCATTTATTGCAGTAGCCAGTTTGATTTGTATTCATAATGTTTTTTGTTAATGTAGATAAAATGACAGCACTGGCAAGTGAAAGTAAATGTTTTTATGAGCAGAATATGTGTGTTAAAATATTCAGTCTTTTCAGCAGATTCACAGCTGCTTTGGTTTCAAAATGCAAGTTTTGAATGATCAGTAATGTGCTAGTGTCTCCTACCTGTCCACTGATACCAGATCCCCCACCTCTGCTCATCTTCTGGGTTTTGGTGCATAATGATCAATAAGAGGGAGGGTTCCATGGGCATATTTTGCCACCTACTTCCTATTCCTGCTTTCCAGTTAAAATGCTGAATACAATTACAAACCCATTAAGCAGTGTTAAAATGCACTAATATCAGAGTGCTCTTTTTCAAAACTGGATCATTTTACATCAGAGCCACATCTTTAGTGTACTACAGGAAGGCTTACAGAAAGCAGATATAATCTGCTGCTGCATTTTTAAAAAAAAATACTTCCTGTAGAGAATTAAATGCATCACAGTTTCTATTACCTACACAAATTCTACCATAGGAAAAATAATGATTGAAAACAGTTTTTAATTTGTTGCATTTAGCATCAAAATGGGACACTATTTTAAGATGCCATAAATGCTTTATTGCCAAGCTTAGAGACACCACTCATGGAGTCCTTTTTTGAGGACAAAGGCACAAGCCTGGGACAAAGACAGGAAAGTTTGTAAAGGGGCCAGTGGCTCTTGAAACAGGAAGGAGAGTTCAAAATGGCTTTGAGCAGTTCTAAATCATGTCCTTAATGTTCAGATTAAGGAAGGCTATTAAGGAAATGGCAATATTTACTGGAAGAGGGTGCAGAGACTTCCAAAACCAAAACCCCTTTTAACAGAACATCTTAAAACTGAGTCACTCAACATCTCCTGTAACCTCTGAATACATATGCCCTTGAGGAAGGTAAGTATAAATAACAATAACTGGGGAGAGAGCATTCTCCTCCTTAAGCAGATGCTGACAGAGTGATCCACTCATGGCTGTGTCACCTGGGCTCTGAGATACTTGGTATACATCAAACCCTTACCATGAAGAAGTGACAAAAATGGGTTAAGCTAAAATGAACTTTATCTGAACTGACTATTTAAAGTCTGAACAAGATTCTTCCCAAGGGTCTGTAGCATGTTTTTGACCAATAATAAAAGCAATAGCTAGGCTTAAAATGCTGAGCCACAACCAGAAAACTCATCTTATTGATTAGAAACATACCCCTTCAGCAAAATTTCAGGCAGAAGCAAGAAGCAAACACAAAAAAGTAAGACTATATGGCAAAGCAGAAAGAAACCATTTAACATGCTTTATGTTGTTCTGTTTGCTCCCTTCTGAAATGTTTATACAGATTTCTTGCACTAATATCCAAATATCTGTGGATGCATACTCCCACAGACCACCTCATGCCGGGCAGAGGAAAGATGGCTATCCCCATTTCCCAAGTGAAGAACTCAGGCAGTAGAAACCTGTGATCAAAACAAGAATGAAACCCCTGGAGAGGTAAAGTCTCCAAAAAGTGACCTAAACACTAATTGGTCTTTCTTATGCTTCATGACTATCACTGGTAGAGATAAAATAAATTCTACTTGAGTACTGAATTGGTTTAAAGTCACAGAATTTGGGGTAATTCTGTATATAATAAATGATGGGGTTTTATTTGTCCTCTCACTTTTATAGCCCTTCAAATGTGTTTCATTTACAGTTTCAGCATTTTCTATGCAATTCTGAAAACTGGTATATATATATATATCATGCAATAATATATACAATATATTTCATACATATTCAAAGAAATATTATATTCTTATGCAAGATAGCAATTCAAGCAACTAGAAATTAAAATAATTTAATTGTACATATATAGAAATAGTTTAAGTGGAAGTGAATTGATTTTTATCTATTTCTCTGTGTATTTATGTACGCATGCATATGCATATTCTGACCTTGTAAAAAGAAATATATGAAAATTGGCAGGAGTCTTTTGGATGTAGGTGAATTAAATGACATTTGAGGTAATTACAGAAATAAATGGCAACTAATCAGCAACTCATCACAAGAATAAGTTTACATTAAAGATAATGGAAAAATGGAAAAAAATAAAGCTAATGTTAAAAAAAAAAAAAAAAAAGATGTTTCCAGTCTATAAAAGCCCCCTTCTTTCTGTTCTTCCACCTTTCTCTGCAAATACTACATTCACAGCCCTTCTGCCATACCCTTAGCGGGCCCCTGGCAGGCAGGCTGTGAGGGACCCACCTCCCTGGGCAGGACAGCCTAGGTCCCACCTGCCTCCAGCCCTTCTCCCGGGATGGTGAGGTTCTGGAAATTGCCCCTTGCAGGTTGAGAGAGACAGAAGGGATTAGGAGGAGCAGAAAGGGCTTCATAACTGCCTTCTTTGCTCTCCAGACCCTCTGGCCAATCCTTCTACAAGAAAGTCTTACTTCAAACAGATTTAAATTGCTGTTTTCCAGGTGTCTCCCAGCTGGCTGGTAACCCAATATCCTAAGGGTTCATGTACCTATTTTTCTTAAATTTCCTCAACTTCCCTTTCCTCTGCATCAACATCTGGCATCAACCTAACCACAAGCTTAAACACCTCTTCAACCATGTTCAGGGTTATTTTTCATTAGCAGTCAGGCTTTTTTTCTGTTGTTTGAATCACAGTCATTGTAAGGATATATTCATAGCATCCAAACCTCATAGGCCTTGCTGAATGCAGGATTTTATTACTCTTTCTACATGATTAATATTGCTTATGTCACTCATGGATCACAAAAACAACAACAGCAACAACAAAAAACAAACAAAAACCCCCAAACCAAAACAAAAAATAAACAACCACCAAACTATGCATCTCCATCACTTTCAGTAGACCTAAACTGGGATAAACATGGACTGTTATGCCATGAAATCTCCCAGAAGAGCGCTAATTTCAAAGCAAGTAATGAAAAGATTAGCCACAAATGCCATCCAGAAGTGGGAACCTAACTGCAGTTTCTTTTCTTCCATTTCAGCATAACTTTGACACTGCAAACTCTTATAAACAATGCAATCATACCTGATGGCAGGTGATAGCAAAACACCCTAGCAAATACTTAGTTGGGTATTTTTTTTTTTGTTTGCTTTGCTATTTTTTTAAGAGAACTTTGCAGGCTGCAGAATACAGTGGGTTTAACAAGACTGGGTGATGCACACAGCTTCTGTGTTAGGATATAAAGGAGAAAAACATTCTGGTAGTTGATGGTAACAAATCTGGACTCAATTCTATTAGTACAAGCTAAGGGCAAAGCATCTTTATTAATTCTGCCTCAGTTATCGAGACATTAAAATATATTTGTCCTCTTCAGGGATGTTAAGATACATCCATTTATGGATGGGAAGCATATAGTGACTGTCTCTGAATTAAAAAGAATAATATTAACATAGACACAGCATTACATCATTAGTGTAAATTGGTAAAACAAATTCTTTTGCCAAGATTTTTAAAAGTAATTAATAGTTCTGGATGACTTCTGAGAGCTTTGGTTTCAATCCTTCTAGGACTGATTTTCTAAAGGTGAGAACTCAGTGTGAGAGCAACTACCTTTTAACATATCTGAGTCTGAGCAAAGTGCTTGAGCTGAGTTTTCCAGAGCCACTACCTGTGAAAATGCTGGTTGTTCTCAAAAGGTAAGCCTTGGGTGATATGGTTTAGTGTGAGGTGTCCCTGCCCATGGCAGGGGGGTTGGAACTAGATGATCTTGAGGTCCTTTCCAATCCTAACTATTCTATGATTCTATGATTCTATGATTCTATTATCTGTATGTTTACTGTTATTTATTCACACAGATTCAAACTTACCAAATTCAAACAAAAAGTAACTCAAGATTTTCAATGTATTAGGAGATCACAAAAGCAATTAATATGAAGTCATCATTTAAAAAAATCAGCGATGCTTCTAAGATGTATTTTAGGGCTGCTGATCTTATGTGTTAAAGTCAGACATTTATTTCTTTCCTATAAATTGAAGAATCTGTTTCTGCTCTACTTCGAAGTCAACGGGGGTTTCATCACTGTCTTCAAGGACAGGCAAATTAGAGCCCAAATTTGCATCTAGAACTATGTACAGTAGGGCGTTAAAGTGGCATACAACTTGTCACCACAATTATAGTAATTTTAATCAACCTCATTTGCTGTTTGCTTCTCTGAGATTTCCAGGAGAATTTGCTCAATTGCACTTCAGTGTTCATATCTCTCTACCCGTTCTGCTTTACAAGTCATGCTTTTATTCTGTCATTCCTGATACAGCTGAACCAGAGCATTTTAATAAACTTCTTGTTACCCACATCTTCTATCCATATGTCATTGACTTGAGCAGAGCAGTTTGTCGGGTTAATATTTTATACACTTTGTATTTAAACTATTACTTAGCTGATCCATAACAGGGGATTATATTCAGGGGTAGGAATATTGAGTGGCTTTTTTTTTTCCCCACGTGTCTGTCTCCAAGACAACTAGATGGCTGTATTTAAAAGAGCACAAAGACATGAACAAGTAGCTCATCCAAGTCTTTTAGCAAGTGAATGCTCTGTGGTTTTGCATTTTCAGGCAGGCCTTTCACTCTATCCCCCTGACATTTTTACCTCGGGCTCTGATGAGTGGGAGCTCTGACTGGTAGCCCAGCTGATAATTGCAGCTATTAAGCTGCTGTCAGTGTAACTCTAGTTCCTTTTTGTTTCTGGTTTTATCTAGTCTAGTTTGAGAGTTTCACTACTGATAGTCATATTTTAAAGCTACAACGATGGTCTTCCTGTTTTTCCCCTTTCAGTCAGAACTGGTGATTATTAGGTATATCCTCTCTCCAGTTCAGCCTGCTTGCAGCGATTTTGCAAAGCACACACTAGTTTGTGTTCTTGAATTTTAAAAAAGAAAAAACAAAAAGATAAATAAGTAATGTGGTCATAACGAAAGATCCCTGGCAACTGTAAATTAGCAATAGAAAATTCCTGGCAGCCCTGCAGGCAGTCCTCATGCTGTAGCCTCAGACAGACCACTAGCAGCTAAGCAGAGGTTGCAGCTCACTTATAAACCAACCATGATCCAACATTAATCTGAATCTGCTTCTGAAATTCAGCTCAGCACTCTCTGGATTTCCTCGCTCTTCTTGGCTCTGTCAGGAATAACACCGTGCACTGGAAATGTAATGTTTGAGTGGTCAAGCTTCATTGCTCCAATGTATATTTTTTGGCCTGATAATTACATTAGGGATGTAAAATATGTAACATAAGGTTCCTGTGAGATTTTGCCTCTGAGCAAAGTGCTTTCACATGTCATGGGGGTTTCAAAGCATGTTCCATGTAAGACCTCAAACCTGTCCAAACAACATATTTAGATGGGCACTGTAAGAAAGATCACACTGTTAAGCTTTATATGAAACTCACTGGAGCTCCTGCAGATAGCTGGTTGCAATGCCTGTGCAGCGCCAATTTTTATTAAGACTATTTCATTCCTTTGAACATGGGGGACACAAACTTTTATGAGTCAGATAACCTTTCAGGGGGCTCATATTCCAGAAGGATAATATCTGTATAGACTCAAAAAAACCCAGCAAGCTATTTCGATCCTCTCCCTAATATTTACCTTGCTTCATATCAAACTTCTGTATTAACACTCTTTGTGAGCTCCATATTACCAAATTCCTGAAAGGGGAGACCAGAGTACTCCAGTCATATTCAAAGAAGATTTCATGTACTGATGTTTCCGAAATTTCACATCCACTTCATGCCAGTTAATCTAGTTGCGAAGGTAAACTTCTGCTGTTGGATCCACATTGCAGACACTTTAGTGGTATGCATCTTGACTGTAAATATTCCTGTAAAAAGGATTGTTGTCTTAATGTGATTTGCAGGGAAAGTGAAGTAGTGGCAATCCTCAGTCCAAAATTTTTGTGAAGTAAACTGAAAGTTTGAGTCTTTTGTAAGGCTCAGGTGATGTTCTTCAGAAAGTTTTAGAAAGCTGAAATGCATTAATCTAATTGCAAATAAGATGGGAAATAAAGGCAAGTCTATGCAAAACACCTCTTAACCAGCCATTCTTCCAAGATTTTATTTTTTTTCACAGCTCACATTAGCCGATATAATAACATAATCAGCAATGTTTAACTACACCAGTGCAATAAAATGTTTTTAGGAGGTTAAGATGAAAAAATGAAATTGTCCAATCAAAATCTGGTTTGGACAGAAAATACATCTTGTAAACAGGTGTTTTCCTTCCTGTTTTCAATAGGTCTTTTTTCTCACACATACCCAGTAAAATCTGCAAATCAAAAAGGTGTTCCTTCTAAGAGAATCTTTAAATTTCACTTTAAATGGGAACAAAGATTTTAAAACCTGGAAATAATAAATAAACATTAAAAAATAACAAAATTTCTCCCATTTCTCTGGCATCAATCTGCTTTGGAATAAACATTATCCTCAAACTACCCCCAAACTTTTAGCTGGTTCATTGAAAAATAAGTATAAATAAGCAGGCCACTTCTTCCCATTTTCACCGACTCCTGGTTCTGACTGATGTCCAAGGGAGTACAGTTGTCTCCTGGTTCAGCAGGAAATAGGAAAGCTGAAACCAAACCAGCAAATAACCTGAGGCAAGGTAAAAGGAGATAACAGTGATGCTGATGATTTTTTTTTTTTAATTTAAAAAGACAGGAAAAGGTTGTGCCTGCATTTTCGGTCTTCACTCAAGGCAAAATAGGGGGGTGTGAGTGAAATAAAGGAGATTAAATGAAATAATAAGAGAAATAATTTCACTTCATAATAATGAAATGAAATAATAAGGCAGCTTAGATAAGCTGCCTCAATGAACCCCAGTGCAAACAACGGACAGGACCGAGCTGAGCAGTTCACAACCAGCATGAAGCAGGAGATGGGCTGTTCTTCAGAGGGTCATTATCCTTCAAGGATGTTCTTAGACATGCACAAAAAACAAAACAAAAAAAAAGTAGGTACAATCTTACCCAGCCTCATACACTTTCTTATCAAATGGAGGATAAAAAAGCCTGGAAGAAGTCTTCTCCCCACCACTATTGCTCACATTTTTCCTTGGTGATGACCTATGGAGCTGCCTGAAATTGCCAAGGATCACAAGAATTACAGGCATGACAGACTTCCAGATGAGTCCTGCAGTAAAGGAGATCCTTTCTGCTCCACTCATTATTTTTCCAAATTCTAAGCATCTGTAAGAACGTGGCATTTATCATCTACACAGGTTAGCATTCTGAAAGCCCTTTCTCTGTTTTATGTGTATCTCTGAATATATATGTCATTAAAACTTGGTCCAATTTAAATTAATGGCCAAAAATCCGTTGTATTTCAGCATGTTTGGGATAAAAATATATATGCATACTCATACTTTTTTTTTTTCCTTCCACATCAGCAATAAGAAAATATTTCTGGTACCAAGCACTACCATTTTTATTATCCCATTCTCCTTTTTCTCACTTTTGCAAAGAAGTGGAAGGATCGTTTTGTTTTTTGCAAGGTTTTACAGCTGGTATCAAGCTGAGTAAGGGAAAATTCAGATTGTAAAACTTCCTGAAAGCAGAAGCTATTAGGCTATGTAATAATATCCCACGGGAAACAGAACAGCTCCATCAGTTGTGACATTCAAAACTAGACTGGACAATGCACTAATAAATATTCCATGGGGACAATCCTGCATTGTCATAGGGGTGGATGAGGGGATCTGCAAGGTCTTCCCCATACCTAAGTTGTCCAGTTCTATGAAGCAGAAAAATGTCATGCAGTTGAAGAAGCCCAAAACTGGAGCAGCTCTGAGAAACACAAAACATCAATTTATTCTAGGACAAGTCTTCACTGGTGTAAACTGTTTTGTAATTCTGGGGCCCTGATCTCCAAATTCATTGTGAACAAAAATAAGTTTTCTTGTTTCACAGTCTTGTAACACTGATATAGTCAATTTATCCCAAAAGGTCTTTAGTGACATTCACACACCCTCTTTTCTAGCTAGAATTTGCTCACATTGATCAATAGAGCTCAATTTCTGCTATTCAGATATATTCAGTGACTCTCTGTATTATTTCAAATTAATTTGTATTTTATGATTATAATTTTTCAATTGTGATATTAAACAAGCATTACAGGGAGTAACACACTAAACTGCCATGGTTTAATTGCTAAGAGTCCCTTAAATAAGGTAATTCACATTGTTTATGATACCATACATTTAATTGTTACTCTTTAACTTTCTTCAGCCTGAAAAAAAATTGTTTTGCTCCATGACCAATTTATGCAGCAACTTCTGCAATTGGGAAAGTTGTAAGCCTTGGAAGGATGCAACCGATGCATTGCCTTCCTTAGAGCTACCAGCCCTAACTGTCAGGAAATTCATTGTACCCCAGAGACCTGCTGGTCAAAGAGGCACTGAAGCACGTTGCTCTGAATGACAAATAAGGAGGAATGACAAGGGTAGAGATGTAGCCAGTGGGTACACGCCAAAAAAAAGCTGCTCATTTATCTTAAGATCTGCTAGTCAACTCTTCTGCAAAGTATTTGAAGAAATGTGACTGTGAGCTTATTTCAGTGATCAAAATTCTGTAGTACCTTGAAATAAGAACAAAGTTTCCTCTGAAACAATAAATTATTCAAAATTATCATAGAATCATAGAACAGCTAGGGTTGGAAAGGACCTTAAGTACATCTAGTCTCAAACCCTCTACCAAGGATAGGGACACCTCACACTAACCATGTCACCCAAGGCTCCATCCAACCTGGCCTTGAACATCGCCAGGGATGGAGCATTCACAACTTCCCTGGGCAACCCATTCTAGTGCCTCACCACCCTCACAGTAGAGAACTTCCTCCTTATATCCAATCTAAACTTTCCCTGTTTAACTTTTAACCCATTACCCCTTGTCCTGTTACTACAGTCCCTGATGAAGAGTCACTGCCCAGCATCCCTGTAGGCCCCCTTCAGATACTGGAAGGCTGCTAGGAGGTCTCCACGCAGCCAGGCTGAACAGCCCCAACTTTCTCAGCCTATCTTCATATAGGAGGTGCGCCAGTCCCCTCATCATCCTCATGGCCCTCCTCTGGACTTGTTCCAACATTTCCATGTCCTTTTTATGTTGAGGACACCAGAACTGCACACAATACTCCAAGTGAGGTCTCAGAAGAGCAGAGTAGAGGGGAAGGATCACTTCCTTCAACCTGCTGGTCATGCTCCTTTTGATGAGAGGGCCCATGTTGTCTCTAGTCTGTCTTTTATTTGTTATGTACCTTCCTGTTATCTTTCACATCCCTAGACAAGTTTAATTCTAACTGGGACTTAGCTTTACTAACCTGGTCCGTAGCTTCCTGGACAACACTCCTGTATTCTCCCCAAGCCTCCTGTCTTTGCTTCCACCTTTTATAAGCCTTTTTTTCCCCTCTAAGTTTCCTCAGCAGCTCCTTATCCATCCAAGGAGGTCTCCTGGCCCTCCTGCTGTACTTCCTTCTAGTTGGGATGCAACACTCCTGAGCTTGTAGTAGGTGATCCTTGAATATCAACGTTGCCCTCTAGGGCTATATCCCATGGAACCTTACTAAGCAGATCCCTGAAGAGGCCAAAGTCTGCTCTCTTGAAGTCCAGGGCAGTGAGCTTGCTGCACGCTCTTCTCACTGTCCTGAGGATCTTGAGTTCTACCATCTCATGATTGCTACAACCAAGGCTGCCCGGAAGCATCACATTTCCAACCAGCCCTTTCTTCTTGGTGAGCATGAGGTCAAGCATGGCACCTCTCCTTGTTGGCTCCTCTAGTACTTGCAGAAGGAAGTTGTCTTCCACACAATCGAGAAACCTCCTGGATTGCTTGTGCCGGGCAGTACCGTCCCTCCAACAGATATCAGGGTGGTTGAAGTCCCCCATGAGAACAAGGGCCTGCAAGCGTGAGGCTGTTCCTATCTGTCTATAGAGTTCTTCATCCACAGGTTCCTCTTGACCAGGTGGTCTGTAACATATCCCCACAGTAATGTCTCCCATCTCTGTTTTCCCTTTAACCCTGACCCACAAACTCTCTGTTGACTGCTCACCTGTGCCCAGACAGAGTTCCATACTCTCCAGCCTATCCCTAACATAAACAGCAACTCCCCCTCCCTGCCTGCCAGGCCAGTCTTTTCTAAGGAGAGTGTAATCTTTCATTCCAACACTCCAGTCATAGGAGCTATCCCACCATATTTCTGTGATGTCTATTATATCATACTCCCTTAGACATGCCCACATCTCTAATTCCTCTTGTTTGTTCCCCATGCTACAGGCATTTGTATAGAGGTGTCCTGGGTTCAGCAGTAGCAGTCATTTTTTCTCCTTCTTGGTAGCTGGTGCAGTGCTGTGTTTTGACTTCTGGACTGAGAACGGTGCTGATAGCGCCTATGTTTGTAGTTACTGCTCAAATGTTTGGTTTGTCCAAGGACTTTCTGAGTCTCATGCTCTGCCAGAGAGGAGGGGAGGCCAGGAGGAAGGAGAGACAGGACACCTGACCCAGGCTAGCAAAAGGAAGTATTCCATACCACAGCACATCATGCCCAGGATGTAACTGAGAGTAACCCAGAAGGGAGAGTGCTTGGGGGGTTGGAGGAGGAATCGGTTTGTGCTTGGTCGGGCAGGGTGGAGTGAGTTATCAGTCGGTGGGTGGTGAGGTGTTGTATTCTCTTCACTTGTTATTTCCTTTATCATTATTAGTATTATTATTGGTGGTAGCAGTAATGATTTGTGTTATACCTTAGCTATTAAACTGTTCTTATCTCAACCCGTGGGAGCTACATTCTTTTGATTCTCCTTCCCAACTCTCCGGGAGTTGGGGGAGCAAGGGTGGGGAGTGAGTGTACAAGCTGTGTGGCTGGGTTTTAAACCACGACAAGAGACATCTGAGCAGAGCTCCAAATGAAGCCAGCTCATTGCTTGGGGAGGCTGAAATATCTCTGCATCGCTCCAATCATTTATTATAGGTTCTGGCAACTGACTAGGAGTGCTGGGATGGAATGATGCCCCCCTCCCCCAACACATCTAGTTTAAAACTGCCTTGACCAGCCTGGCAAGCCTCCTACCTATCTGCAATTCCCGCTTTCTGTGTGTTTACATCTACTGAAAGCATGAATGCAAAGAAATTGCCTGTTTCTGCAGAGAAAATTAAATACCTTAACCACTGTTAAAAGACACAGAAATTGAAAGGTTCCAGTAGTTTCTCTGTAAATTAGTTTCTGTCTTAAATCCTGAGTTTTAAGATGTTTCAGGTAGGCCTGTTTCAGTCATTTATCAATACAGAAAAGCGTTTTATTCTAGCTTCTATTTAGGTGTAATAAATCTAAACTGCAAGGAAGAGAGATTGAGGGATTGATTGATTTTGCTGTATTTATCAAAACAGTCAATCTGCAAGCACAGGGCATTGATCATATAAGAGATGCAACCACAGCCTTGCCAGATCAGAAAAGACTGAAGCAGTGACAGCATTATTCACAGTCCTTCCAGTGTAATGAATGTCGCTCTGGAAAACTTGATTCTTGCTAACTCTGCTACAGATATATTCCTTCTGTGCCTTGGAACTAATCACTCACCATTTTTAAGGACTCTCCCAAAATACAGGATGACCTTACAAACTTGATGGCAGACCTTTCTTTTCTAAACCATTTTTTAGGGAGGCCTACCTTGACCTGAAATGTGCTAAATTGCATGTTAGCTGCAGCAAAGGCTGCTCAGGTCAAACTCAGACTTCTGGAAAGTCAAGTTCTCCAGCAGCAGGTCCAAATATCTATGAAGGACCTGATACTACCACCATGTAAGCTTCCCTTCTTCCTTTTGTCAGAAAGGCAATTCAACATTCTTCCTGTTTCCCCATAAAAATCTGTAAAAGCTTCTGATGACCCACAAAAGGAGTGTAGCTTCAGGGATATTGGTGATTGTAATAGCAGTAGAAGTATTGCATGGAAATAAATTAATCTTTCATACTGCATCCAATAGACCAAAACTGTCATCTTAAATGCTACCCAAAAATCATCTTGATGGCAATACATTTGATGGAGTAGAGATAAAATGTGTTGTCCCTGTACAACATCATATTATAAGAAAGGAGCCTTATCCAACAAGAAATGTTATTTTCAAATGTTCTTACACTAAGTACCAGGGCAGCATATTACAGTAATCTATATTTGAGGCAATAAAAACATGTCACAAGCTCCAGATCTTACAGGAAAAGCTCCAGTTTTCATGAAGTAACACATAATTAAAAGAAACAAACTTGTCAACATTTACTACCTGATTATCCACAAAGCTGGTAAACAGGGTAGACAGACTGTATTTTTCCTTCAAATGAACTTAACTGTAATTGCACTCTTACCTATCTGGAAAAAATATGTCACTTCATATTCAAGTTCAGCTGTTCAATGTATCTGGTGGCAGTAGTAGTAATATAGCAGGAACTGAATAATAAAAATGCAGAGGGAAAAAAAAGTCTTATACAGAATTAGGGGAGAGAGAGAAATTGAAATAGATGGAGAGTTTTGGGGGGAAAAAAAAAGTAATTAATTATCCAATAATTTTTCTCACTATTTTATAGTACAAATAGCTGAAAAAGTTTATATAACCATGCCATCAATGCCAATAAGATTGTAAACTTGAGCACTGTAAAACACAGATTTGCATACATTAAATTCTACTTACATGTTTGACAGGATGCTGAAATCTGGCTGTTTTACATCTTGTTATGAATTCACACATTACTGTCGGTCAGAAAACCCTGACACTAACCTCCATTGCTAATTGTAATGGGTATGGTTATTTTAATAATAAAATCTGCATGCTCATTATTTTTCAGAGGCAGTCTGTGGAAACCAATTCCAAATCTAAAAATATGGCAACAAATGAATACATTTGCATTCAGAAAATGCAACATCTTTGAGGGTAGAAGGAAACAGTTTCAGAAGCATTTGAAAGAAATCGTATGTATAACTTCTACAACTGTAAATGTGAACTGAAATACAAAAGATCAAAGATTTCAGTGCTTTGCATTATGCACAGCTAGACTGAACTTTTCACCTAGTAGCTGAATGACAACAAACTTGTTTTGAAGTCAGGTGTTCTCAAGGCTTTCAAGCCAGAAGTTGCACAGAGCCAAAAACTCACCTGAAAGCTGCAGTATCAAGTTAAGCTTTCAAGGCTTCTTTCCCAAAGAGAGAAATGAAGCAGGGAATGTTGTTTTAGCTCTGTTTGTTTACAAGATATAGAAGTTAAAAGATCAGGACTTAAAAACAAAACTACACAGTTATCAGTTCTCATGATAAAAAGATCCTGGAAATTGTTACTTTTGTGTCTGAGGATTTTCATTCTACAGAACTTGTGGCTTCTGTTGCAAATGCAGCTTCATTAATGCTGTCATCTTTCTGTTGATTATACTTTTGACCGCAGCTAGTGCAAAACATATTAGCTCTCAATAGAGGAAAAAATAAACATTAGTTACAGTGGGCTTAAGGAAAAAAATCAAGGAAAGATATAATTGGAGATGGTGATTCTGCAGATGGTCTTCAGAAGTCATCTATCCATCTATAATTCACCCATCCCAAGGCAGGATGTCATTCTCATGTCTCTCCTTAGACTATGCTTGCCTAATACGTTCTCAAAAACCATTGCAGGGTGCATATTTTTTAGTCTTTCCAGTCTACTGTTTTAATGCTGCACTGCTCATAGAATCATAGAATCATGTTCTTAAGAAGATTTTGCAAATGCTTAACCTTATAGCTCTTTTACTGTGTTTGCCAAGGACACAAACGAATTTTCCTCTCTTTTCACAGCAGCCTATTACATGCTTGAAAATTGTGAGCAGGTCTTTTTCACATTAAGCAATCCCATTTATTTCAGGAAACAGTTGTGTATCATTCAACATACGCATAACTTATCATTTTGGCTGCTCCCACCTGAGCTCCCTTTGGTAGGTACCTGTCTTTCTTGTGGTTCTGTAGCCAAAACCAAATAGTTCTTTGTGGAAGTCTTAGCAATTCTGCAGAGAGTACCTAAAGGATTTAATCTGTCTTACAGACTATGCATGCTTCTGTTTATATACTCTGATATAACAGCAGTTAACTTCAGATTAGATATAAGTAAGAAGTTCTTTACTGTGAGGGCGATGAGGCACTGGAACAGGCTGCCTGAAAAAGTAAGTGCTCCATCTCTGGCAGTGTTCAAGGCCTTGGGCAACATGGTCTAAGGTGAGGCATCTCTGCCCATGACAAGGGGTTGGAACTAGATGATCTTAAGGTCCTTTCCAACCCAAACCATTCTATGTTAAATGTTTGTCCTCATCTTTCCCTGGAGTATAATAGCAGAGTATTTCTTTTTTGTGTGTTAATTCAGATGAGAAAAGTTTATTATGTTTTGTATGGTCTTCTGCTGGAAAGCTCTCAATGTTGCCATGAATATGGGGACTAAATCATGTTATTAACCAATTAACTGCCCCTGTCCTTGCTATATTTGTTTGCAGTTGTTCCAACACTGCAATACTATGACCACTGTATATGCCTACAGACTTCTTTTAATGATAAATGATTATCATTAAATATGCTGACCAGAGTAGCTGTTGTAGTGATATTCTTTAATAATATGGATAATTTCTGGGTTGTGTGAATAAATTCTGAGAGTTCTGAATCTTTTAACAATATCTGCTATTCAGAAATATGTAGTAACAACTTTGAACAAACAATTTGCAAATTATTAATTATCTTATTTTTTTTTTCCTTTTACTCATTCACAACTCAGGTAAATGGCTCATTTTCCTGCCAATTGTCTCAAGGCAGCACTCAGATATTTTTACTCATATCCCACTGATCTGAGAATGACCCGACACACTCAGTGAAAACCTCGGAGGATGTGTGTGAGCCTCAGCATTGCCTCAGATGTTGCAATCCCTGTCTCAGCCATCTCTCTAGAATGGGAAGAGCAAGTATCTGGGCTAGAGAAAGCATCAAAAGGAGCATGACCAGCAGGTTGAAGGAGGTGATCCTTCCCCTCTACTCTGCTCTTCTGAGACCTCACTTGAAGGACTGTGTGCAGTTCTGGTGTCCTCAACATAAAAAGGACATGGAAATGCTGGAACAAGCCCAGAGGAGTGCCATGAGGATGATGAGGGGACTGGAGCACCTCCCATATGAAGACAGGCTGAGAAAGTTGGGGCTGTTCAGCCTGGAGAAGAGAAGGCTGTGTGGAGACCTCCTAGCAGCCTTCCAGTATCTGAAGGGGGCCTATAGGGATGCTGGGGAGGGACTATTCATTAGGAACTGTAGTGATAGGACAAGGGGTAACGGGTTGAAACTTAAACAGGGAAAGTTTAGATTGGATATAAGGAGGAAGTTCTCTACTGTGAGGGTGGTGAGGCACTAGAATGGGTTGCCCAGGGAAGTTGTGAATGCTCCATCCCTGGTGATGTTCAAGGCCAGGCTGGATGGAGCCTTGGGTGACATGGTTTAGTGTGAGGTGTCCCTGCCTGTGGCAAGGGGTTTGGAACTGGATGAACTTCAGGTCCTTTCCAACCCTAGCTGTTCTATGATTCTATGATCCTGCATGAGAAAGAAGAATGGAAGAAAATCGGTATGTACTGGACAAACCTATCAGTCACTGCCGCTCCCCTGAACTTGAGTGGGCACTGAAATGTTGTGAGGGTTGGTACTTGCCTTTCCCTTCTTCTTCTTAATTTCTTGAATTTAATCCTTCAAACATGTATGATGTTTAGTGTGAGTCACAGGCATTCATGTATATTTCTGAAGTGGACAAAGTAGCAGTTAAAATAGTGGGATTAAATAAAGGGTACATACTGAAGTGGATCCAGAGAAGGGCAATGAAGCTGGTTGAAGGGCCTGGAGCACAAGTCTTATGAGGAATGACTAAGGAAACTGGGACTGTTTAGTCTAGAGAAGAGAAGGCTCAGGGGAGACCTTATTGCACTCTACAACTACCTGAAAAGAAGTTGTAGTCAGGTAGGGGTTGATCTCTTCTCCCAGGGAACAAGCAGTAGGACAAGAGGTAAAGATCTCAAGCTGCACCAGTGGAGATTTAGATTGGGTTTTCAGTGAGGAAAAATTTCGTCACCAAGAGGGTGATCAGGCATTGGAACAGGCTGCCCAGGGAAGTGGTGGAGTCACCATCCCTGGATATGTTCAAAAACAGTGTGAATGAGGCCCTGACATGGTTTGGTGGTGGACTTGGCTGTCCTAGGTTAAAGTTTGGACTTGATCTTAAAGATCTTTTCCAACCTTGTTGATTCTATGATTCTAAGTACAATGCATGAACACAATTCCCCAAAAGATAATAAACAAAACTCATTTTGCCAGTATAGTTCATTATAAATATAGGAAAACAGGCATTTCATGCATAGATTTTCACACTGAACATTTTCTACCAAGATATATGCACTTTTACCCAAGATGATAGGTGAATAGTTTAATTTAAATCAAAATTAAAAAAAAAAACAAAGCCAGAAAATTTCTATCTGAAGTTAGACAGAATCTGGATCTGTTTTATCTTAGTGGGTAACACTGTCACTAGAAGAATGACCCTTTTTATTTATCTGACATACAGAAAAAATAAATGATGCTATGGGTTATAAAAATCACATTTATATTTTTTCCAAGATGTGAACTTTCTGTTGCACTTCAGGAATGAGCTTTGAAAGACTGATGGATTGCAACAGATCAGATTTACCAAACCTGGATATTTCCAGCACAGGCTAAATTTTTAATATTGCAAGGTTTTGTCTATATTTGTATGCATTTCAGCACAATAAAAGCAGATCAGTGGATCAAAGCCCTTGTTGCTGAGGCCCCTACATCTGCACCACATGTGGCCCAGGGGCTTTACTTTGGACTAAATTTAGTCTAGACTGAATATCACCACTATACATGTGGTTTGAAGCTGTCCAAAGGCCCAGTCACTATTTTGGACCTTTATGATCCATCAGAGGTTGGAGCAGGCTTGGTGCATACCTCTAGCAGAGCTTCTTGTGTCTGATTTTGCTGCTACTAAAGGCAAAGTCTGAGAGTCTGACAGCCTTGTGACACCCACTGAAGGGGAATCTTTCTGCCAGATTTACCCTGGAATAGTAAACTTTGCAAGACTGACCCAAGATTTCCAAATATGGGAAGGAGAATAAAATAATGAAAAAAGCAGAGATTACAAGCTCCTGACACATATGTCAGTCTATAAGCTCTCAACAGCCTTAATTCAGCCTGGGAATTTCTGTGGGCCTAGCCTTCTTGCTAAAGATTCAGGAGCTAATAAAGTCAGATCTGGGGCTCATAAATTATCAAGTTTGCATCGCATTCTGCCTCAAGGTCCTGGGTGTAGAAAAGATTTACCAGTGACCCACTTGCAAGTCAGTGTCACAACACTGCAGATCTTTGAGGCAAAGGAGTCTTTTGTGGGAAGAAAATGTGAAAAAGCCTACCAGCCTTGCTCTACAGGATCTATAGCTTCAAAACAAAGATCACGCTGAATGTAGTAGGTATCGATGGAGAGTATCATATTGCCATTTTCTAATAAAACACACGTTTGATTTTTTTTTATTTACAAATCTTTATGTGCTTCTAAAAATATAATAATAGTGAAATATAAATTAAACAAAAATCACAGCCAGGCTCTGCATTTAAAACTGCTACTCTGGAATATTCCTAAAAGGACCCAAATTGTATATTCATACCATTCCTTTGCTACTTTAACTTGCTACTTTAACTCTCCACCCGCATACAGTATGCCAAGCTGTTCCTGTGTAGTGATGTGTGCCTGCTTGTGCACTGCATGTCTATATTAATACACAGGCACATATATATAAGAAATGGCTGTGATGGTTACAGCCAGCGAACGGAAGTTTCATGCCTCCACAAACCTCTGTGGGGAGGGACTGCTGAGAAATAGTCCAGAAGGTTCCTTACGACAATCAAGTTCAGAAGCTGAAATTAGTAAACTGCCATTTATGTAGTAGCAAAATGAATTATTCAATCTGCTGTGTGGACTGAAAGTCTAATTTTAAAAAGTCTACTTTGCCTAAGAAGCCCTCTGAAAAACATTTGTTAAATGTAAAGTGTTACTGCATGACTGGATGTCTTAAGAGGGGTTGTCTGATACTAACTGCAGTGGCTAATCTGTCCCATAAATTACGGGTAACAGCTGAACAAGAATCTGTTTCCTTGTTTTATAAATATTTTGGAAAAGTGGAGGGTTTCTTCCTTATGCCACATGCAGAACATTTTCACATGGACACCACCAGGCTCCCCAGCAAAGTCAGTGCCTGGGGATGCAGGAGGCTGCTGCAACCCTGGAGCTGCATCCAGCTGCCCTCCATTGTAAAGACTTTCTCTGGACCCCAATCTGTCCCTGTTCCCAGTGGCCAGGGCAAGCACAGGAGCTTGAGGTGTCAACCCATGTCCTGAGGACAAGGCAGGGGGACAACATTTCTCCCTCCCTCATTAGGTTTGACTTTGACAAGACCTTACAAAGTGCCCCTGAGCATCCCTTCTTAACAAAACTCCTGTCTAGCTCAGCATTTTCCTTGTAAGAGGTTCCACCTTGGTGCATCAGCTTTTTTCTGACACAGAAATATTTCCCTGAAAAATTTCTGACTGGCCAGCTACTAATATGAGCATCAGTAATGAACCTCACCAAGTCAGTGGTGATTATCTTTGTGTACGTCAGCTAGAGAAAGGGGTAATTTGTACATTGCATGGCAGTTTGTCCTCCAGACCCTGAATATAAGAAGCAGGACTTCAGTGGTTAGCAAAGCACCCTAGGCTGAAATTAAGGAAAAGTGACTTGTTTTAATGCACCTCTGTGATTGTAGGGGCTTTTTCTGCCACCTTATGTCACAGCTCAGCCTTTTGTCCTGTGGGAAATGCTGCTCAAGTCACCCGTGAGATCCTTTCCAGGTTAGAATCAGATTCTGCACTGTAATAAAGAAGTGTATGAGAGGAATGAAATACTGTACAGCACTTTCTATTTCAGTTAGCTGGTTTTAACATCCGATGTAAATCTGAAATAGCTAAACCCAAAATACTGTCATATGTCCACAGAATAAAAATACATAGAGTCATTTCATCAATCAATCATTCTTTTCTAAGTGTAAATGTATGTACATGTAAATAAACATTTGGATGATCCAGATAAGTATCAGGATCTGAAAGCATTTTGAAAACCTTAAATAAGAAATATCTGCAGCACTAAAAGCCACCAGATGCACATGTGAGGTGCCCCAGTAAGATCAGCTTCACCATCTTTAGTCTATTTGCTCATGAATAGCAAAGGAAGGAGATTTAAATCTCCATTGTTACTTCAGTAGAGTCTAATTAACTTCCCTTCTTTCTTCGAGAAAAACAGCCACCCCCCAGACAAACACACATGGATAACATCACCCAATATCCTGAAAAGCTTTGGGGGGTTTTCGATGATTTCAAACATGGGGTCTTTTCTCTTTCCTTTCATTCCACATCATACATCGTAGGCAAATGCCACAGGAAAAAAAAATAAAACAATCAGGGTGGCATTCAGAGAAGTTTCCAAGAAGATCTCACAACTGTGGTTTGCAGGAGACAGCTGTCAGAGATACACAACGCTGCTGTGCCTCTTGAGTCACATTAATTCTCTAATCCTTAAGGTGTACGCTTCTATTCCATTATGTGCTCCTGGCTTTTTTAACAAATTCCTGACTTCATTCCTGGCTACCACTTACTACCTTGTGCCAGCATCTGCTGTGCCAAGTGCATGTGAATCTCTACTTGCAGTGAACCAAACTGGAAGCTGAAAATACTTGTCTGAAAGTGCAGTTTGGCACATTTAACTGTGCAGCTAAACACACAGGTCACGCTCCTCAAATCTGCTTTCTTTCTAACCTACTTCTGTGCAAGCAAATATTCACCTGGAAATCAGCAGTGCACGAAAACATTCAAATAAGTCTGCTGCAAAGGATTTATAGACCATGTGTAGCATAGGGCAACTCACTAGAGAATTTGACTTCAGGCATTGTTATTACAACTCTTCTTTCCTGCTTCTCTACTGTTTCTTGTGCCACAGTAAGGTAAGCAATTTTTGAGTTTTCAATAAGGAAGGGCCCACATGTGGTCTTACATTTTACTGTTGTTAAGATCCTTGGCTGACATACAGGCAACAGAATTATATTAATGAGCCTAATGTTTAAAGGATCATGATTTTCATCTTCCAGGTCTAAAAAATAGCAGTTCTGGTCAAACTGTTGGTTTAAACATTAACACAGAAGCAGTTCTACAAGTACAAGATAGCTCTGAAAGCAAAGTTTGTTTTATGATGATTCACAGACGTAAACCTTGGCTATTTTGTTTGGGGGGTTTGTTTGGTTTTGGCTTTGGTTTTGTTTTTTTGTTGTTTGTTTTTTTTTAATTCCACACAATTAAAACTATCTCAACCCCAATATTCAAATGTTTGCAGTTTCAGCAGTATTTTACTATATTACTGATGCTTCATTGTTACTCCCCTTTTACACAGAAACAATCAGATGTCCAGTTCAGTAAAGCCTCACTTCAACAAAATGGGCATACCCTTGTACTTGTTTATTCTGGTATTCTTCAAAATACATGTCATAAGTTCCATCATGTTAGGCAAGGCCTAAAAGCTATACATGGATACATCTTGACTGTAAAATCAGTCCTCATGGGTATTGCACAAAAAAGTAGACTTGGGTTGAAATGACCAGAGTGCTGTCAGCATGCTCAGAGTACAGCTGGTGGGCTGTGTCCCTCAGGCAACCTGTGCTGAGATTCCCTCCCATGGCAGACCATAATAGACATGTTTGCATCCCTCCTGCCACCTTGCTCCTGATTTAGCATCACTGATTTTTGCCTGCTTAGTTTTCCTGATGTAATTGTGCATGGAGCAAAGCTGTTAGCCAGACCACAGGAGTGAGCTGTATTGAAACACAGTTATTTTCCAAAGTTTTTTCCAGAGAGGGACCACTTTAAAAGTCCCATTTCCAGCAGAGTCCCACAAACATTTGCAAGAGCACAACAGAAAAGAAAGCAAACTGCAGCGTGAGGGTGGGAACGACAGATGGGGGAGGGATCTCGGCAGCCAGCTGCACCACCAAATTAAACAAAAAAACATCCAAAACTACAGCCCCAGGCACTTCTCCACCTGAACTTTTCATCGCAGTGGCCCTGAAGCAGCAGTCAGTGCCAACTCCCCAGCCAGGTGCTCCTAACAACATGTAGGAACACAAGCTGAGGCACCTTGGGAATTTTCAGGCTGATCGGGAAGATCCCAGTAAGTTTCAGGTATCTCCACAGCTAGGTAATATCAGAGAGAAGCTTTTGGCTCTCTGTGACATTAACTGGAGATAGATGCCTAAATTACATGGGTGGAATTGGACAGATGTAGACCTTGCTTTTTAACAGACTCCCACTGAAATCAGTATGGAACCTTTTACTGGTATCTCTGGAGTAGGATTATGCCCTCATTTCCATGGAAAGCCACATGCCAAATGTCATGTAACACCCTTCTGATACATCAATCCTTTTGACTTTTTTAAAGATTCCAGCTATAACTCTTAATTTCCTGGCAGCATGATCTGTTTCTTCTTTCCTCATATTCTATTTTTTTTTGTGTGTGATTTTGTTTGTTTGGTTTGGTTTGTTTGTTTGGTTTGCTGACAGAGGACATTCAATGTTTTTCCAGCAGAAACAGATATTTTTGTGATGTGGACGGATGTCTAAAAGAAAATACATCATATTGAGCTCTTTTTTCCCTGCATTTTCCAGGAAGTTCTTTGTGCAGGTGTTTCTATTTGGCTTCAGGTATTTTCTAATAAAATTTTTTTTTGAAGGGGTTATTTCTGTTGAATTACATATTGAAATGTTGTGGCAACTGACATCCTTCCTTCCTACTGAAATTGATTTAAACTTTGGCAATGGCTTGAATGGAAACCATTGATTTCCAGTTCTGACTGTTGACCAGCCTTCTGCTGGAATTTAGCTTTTCACCTGTAATAGCAATGCCAAATGTGGCTTGACATATCAGAAAAGTTTGGAGAATGCCTCTGAGCTGCTGCTCATTTTCTTCCCCAAAAAACAAGCCCACAAACAAGCCTGCATGCTCACCAGCAGCCTCTGCAATGCTTGGTGGAGTGCTCTTGCTTGTGCATTTCACGTCTCCCAATTCCTGGATTTCAGACTGCTGGTGGGGTGGTCTCTCTGCAGGACTTTCTTCCTCCCCTACCTTCAAAGTACCATTAGTTTTCGTTAGTGGCATTTCATCTATGTTTTGAATCCCTGTCTTTCTAATCCTTACTCTCGCTGGAGTCAAAGCACAGCCATGTCTATAAAGATAAGAATTTCAAAACATGAGTTACACAAAGAGAATATTTTTGAAAGTCTAACTCCTGTGTTTCATGATTAAATGAGCTCAGAATTCTTTTGAGAACATGGGTAATTACACTGGTGGGTAAACTTGGAGAAAGACTGGCATGGAGGAAAAGAAAGAAGAATTTCTCTATGAACAAATTTTTTATTAGTTGATTCTGGTCTCTGCCTAACAGTAGCCAGGAAAACAAAAAGGATAAAAACAACTGAAAAAGAGAAGATAAGACAGTCAGAAAATTATCAGCCACCTCATTAATGTAAATTCTGTGCAACACACTGACTGTTTTTCTTGATATCCTCAATTCTTCAAAGATCATACTTTTTGAATGAGGAACTTTGAGAAGTACAGATCAACTGCTGTGCATGTGATGAAAATCAGAAGTAATGAATCATACCATTATTGCGTACCATATATAATGCCTGACACATTATTTATGCAGGTAGAGATAGATTTTTTTTAAGCCAGAGATGTCATTATAATTAGGTAGTTTGACCTCCTGCTTGACTAAGTCAATACCATTCTACCCAGCAACTTCTTTAACACCAATGCTTACTTGAACTGCAGTCTGTCTTTCAGAGAAGTCTCCAATCTGGATATGTAATCTCCATGTGATGAGCAGTCTACCTAATCAAAGCAAAAATCTCTCCCAGTTTCAAAGAGTGGAAAAAAAGCTTAAGACAAACCAAAAAGAAAACTGTGTGGAAAAAAAATGCAATGGAAAGTGATTTTTTAAAACAGTGCTGAACACTACAGATTTACATTGAAAAACTTCTGAAAAAAAGTTTCATCTCATTGGATTTTGTTAAGCAACCCTAAATTATTTTCTAAATATCATTAGATGAAAAAACAAAACAAAACTTTGGCTGGTCTTTTTGTTAGACCTTTTGTGACTAAGCTTTTTCTTTTGAAAAAACACAAGATAGAAAATAATTTTTTGAAAACTCTAGTTCTAGTGCTTATTAATCACACAGAATTACATCCAATGCATCTTGCAAGAAATTTGATGCAAGAAAGCATCTTAGCCACTTTTCTTTTGTTTGGGACCTCAGGAAGTCATCTACAACCCAGTGCTATAATTAAAGAAAAAAAAGTAACACACAAACACCTTGTGCCCTTAGAATGCAGATGTATTTTATGATTGAAGAAGTATTTCTTTTCATGTTTGCCTGCTAATGTGCCTCCAAATTCAGAAGGTCAGTGTGGTTATAGGATTACTTATGGAAATATAGCTTTGGAATTATTACATTAAGATTTGGGATTTTCAATCAGGTAGATTATGGGAGATAATGGAAAACAGCCAGGTTGGTGTTTCTGTCTCACACCTGAAGAAACAAGCTCTTCTAGAAGGTTATGCAGACCCCCAGCGTACCTATGGCTTCCAGAGAGCCACAGCTGACTCATCATAATACAAGTGCCTGAGCCTTGGCCTCAGTTTTGATGGAATGTAACTAATATACATCCATAGCTTTTCTCCTGGATCTGCAAACATCTTGCCATCTTGTGACACCAGTGGAAGCTCAAGGTACAAATGAATGAGATTCATGAGAATTTCCTCATGAGGGAAATTTTCTTGACATCTGGGAAAATTTAGGTTTCACATTTCAAATTTTGAAATTTACAGTCTGTTTCAAAAATTCCCTTCAAATGACTGACCAGACATCAGTTGAAAGGTTTCTCAAACCATCCTATATTTGAACAATCAATTTAAAGGCAAAAGTTTCCCCAATGTTCTAAGATTCTCCAAGCACAGTGTTTAAGTTGGTAAGGTCAAATAATGTTTTTCACATGTGTAGTGTAAGAAAGCTATTGGAAGCAACCATCTTCAATTCAGTGAAGTTATTACAAAAGATTATGTCATTGAATGTATCAGCATTTGTGTGGCTTTCCAGTGGGTAGCTTCTTTTGGTTGGCAGTGACTATTCTGACATTGCCTTGATTATTTCAAATGGTGTTACCTGTGTACTCACAGAATTGTACATACAAGTTTTCCTTAAAAATAAGTGGTTAGGCTTTGTTTTCTCATCAAGACAAATATCCCAACTTCAGTAAGGGATAAAAGAAGCATGTTAGGGTTAACTGCAAAAGGTTTGCAGTGTCTCAAGAAGTCAGAAACAAGATCCTCTTGTCCAAATACTGGAGATACAGCAACCTTTTAGCGGTGAGTCATCACCTCCCAGTACACACACCTGAATTAAATCAAAATAATTACAATCAAAAAACCCTTATTTGTTTCCATTGCTAAAAATGACAAACTCAGATGCCTCTATTGTAGATATCAATGTTCAGCCAGAGAAACCCCTCTAAAGAGACAGAATGTAAGTTTTCTGCATCCTTGAAAACTGTGATATCCACTGCATCATTCTGTATTTTACAGTCAAACATTTCCTGATTGTTACTTTCATGATTTTGAAAATTCAGCCAGATCATTTTCAATCCCCCTGGATCACCTCCCCTCCACTTCCTTTGCATACCATGTAGGAGGCTTTAAGTTTTTCTTCTGGTTTTTGCATTTCAGCCAGCATTGTTTGAAATACTGTGTTTAGATTTTTCCTTCTTTCACATTTCTTTCATGTGCTGTCTTCACGTATGAGCTAGATGAGGGCTGGGGGGCAGCACGCTTACTTTCCTTTGCAGCTGCTCCTTGAGAAGCTCCACAATGAGATGCTAGTCATGTGCGACAGCATTGGAAACCCCACACTTCTCCCCTCTTGCTGATGCTTCTGTCCTGCTGCTGAGGTGACTCGCAGAACAGAAATGCCTGGCAGAAGCCTCCAACCTCCAATGTATGCCTGTGTATTCATACAGAGAAAAAAAAACGCTAGAATGCTGCTTACATATTTCAAACCTGATTTTATTTACTACTGCCTTTTTCCATTCATCTGTTTCTGATATACTGAATTTCATGATAAGATTAAAGCTTGCCTTTCAGAAGCAGTGTGTATATGTTATTTGCTGCATTTGAAAAGCAGGTGTTCTCAAGCCAGTTTGAATATTTTGAGCAAATCCCTGTTTTGAAATGCAAATGAACTTGCAATGTCTGCATAGTTTGAGATAAAACAGCTAACAATGAATTAATCCTTGTTTTATGCAGTTCATTATCAAGAGACTATGACCAGGCCAACAATGTATTTGGAACATAATAGGGTTTTGCCAAACAGGTAGAGACTCTGCTCAAACTGAGCACTTACAGTTACAGTGACTGGTTTTTGAGGACTGCCCAAAGTAGCACAAAAAGACATATATAATTTTTGTGCTTGCCCTGAAACCTGGTGTGTAGGTACAGTCTATCCTTACTCTGGAACCAAAGTCAAAGTCTCGCAGAAGGTGCTAACATATCATCACGTGAAGAGTTTCTAGTAAATTTAGTTTTACGTGGGAAAAGACTTAATATCAAGGGAGGTGACATTTTTAAATGAAAATCTTGTTCCAAACCCATGCTATTTCATGAGAAATTCTCTTGCTTTGAAAATCTGAGTCATGGATAATAATATTCTCTAAATCTGCTAAGGTTTGCTTCTTTCATTCCACCATGCAATATATTTAGTTCAGGTTCAGTCTTCTGTCCTTAATGAGAATATGCTGATGTAATAACTGCCCTCAAGTTCTCATGGCAGTCAGTGTAAACGATGGGAGAAACACCCCTGGAGTGCAAAGTTAGTGGTTCGCCAGTATAATACTTCATTTAAACAAAAATTGTGGCTAATAATCTTCTGCCATGCTGTTCTGTCTCTGTTGGGACACAGTAGGGAAAGGAGTATCACTGAAGAACTCTAACACCCCTGTGTGCAGAGGATGCTGCACTGCTGTGGAGCAAAGCCTTATTTTGCACATCTGGAAATTAGTTGTTAAGCTTGAGTCTGTAGGATGAACTGTGACATGGCAAAAAAAGGTGTGTATTTCAATAAAACAGCTTGCAGGTGATCCCTTTGAAGCCCACTCCCACTGAGACTCTAGGCTTGATCTCCCTCCTAGAACTAAGCCTATCCTAAGGGCAGGCTGAGCCTTAGCCAGGGACCCACAGCCTGATGCCCTTGAAAAATATCTCAGAGGAGGAACCTGACTGCAGGCTACACCTTCCTTTGGCTGAAATGTAAGATAGAAATGCACCCATTCTCCCATCCATATATATTGCAGTTTAATTAATAGATAACCTTGTCTGGATAAATAGGTGAGGGAACAACTTTCTGAGTAGTTTGCAGGAAATGAAACTTAAAAAAAAAAAACTTTTTTTCTTGTAACAATAGATTGCTGTTATACTTCACCATAAGTCTGGCACAACTCTGTATGGAACTGTCGTAAGTGAGGGGGTTGTTCATTAGATTCTATTTTGTACCCTGGAGCTCTTTAGTTTTAGCTACTCAGTGTTGAGAAGCTATACAGTTATTTTTTTAAATGTAGCAGTCTTCTTCCTATTAATGCAGGGTTGCTTTTTTTTTTCCACTATGTTTTGATGACTTATATTCATGATCTCCAGACTGCTGAAACTGGAGGACTTCAGTTTTGCCTGTCTCTTAACCACTGTGGTAAATAACAGATGGCAGTACTCCTAAAATTACTTTTTCAGTAAACAATATGGGATCAGACACCTCAATTATTTCATTATCCCCATTACTAATAGTTATTATTATTATCAAGGACTAAGAATGAATCTTCAAATTCATTTGATATAATCATCTTGACATACTTTTGGGATTGCTAGCAATTCTGGTTGCCTCCAATTTTTGACCCTACAGAGAACAGACTGTAAAGACTCCTGAGTTTTAGACCAAACTTAGCAACATGTATCTGAAGATTAGGTTGCTTTAAGGGATATGATATTAGTCTAGCAAAATTACTAGTTGCTTTTTAATACGTAGGTTCTAAACACATAGCTTGCCTTTTGCTCAGTTCATGTATTGGTGTTTCTTTTCCCTATAGTTGCCACACTTTAAATATAAAATGAAAATTTTGCATGTTTCAGAAGAGCAAACAATCCTTTTGTTCATGTTTTTACCATTATGTGTCTGAACTAGTTATGCTTAAAATGGAGAAGGTAATTTCCCTGTTGTCTCAAGACACAACCAAGCAGAGCAGCAATGACAGAAGGAGAGGAAACACTTGCTCTCTGTGCTTTCATTCTACTACAGTAATATACTGTAGTAGTGACCTGAAGAGACTTTGGGGGTCCAAAGGTTATTGGACTGTAATCAATATTGGATTTGAGGTCTCATTTCCAGCTAAGAAACCAGGGTTCAATAAAAGTTGAGTTGAGACCAGATTCCTACTACTGCATCTTTGGCTGGCAAACAAATTATTCTATTTTAAATTGAAAAGAGGCTTCCTATTCTAATATTGATACATTCTGTGAAAGACAGAGTTTGCACAATTTATTTGTTCAGAATAACTTTTAAAATATGAAACAAAGGAATTACATTAAAAAAATTCCCATTCATGAGTCACTTCTCAAATCATTATCTAGCTGCCCTGACAGTACTAATGAGACCCAGAATTCAATTTTTTTCAAGGTCTTGAAGGCAACATCATTATATCAGGAAGAAATAATATCTTGTTTAAAAATTATTAAAGAAAAATTAACTTAACTTCTGCCTTCTACAGGTGCTGTATCAAAGTCCTTATCTAGCTTTCAGGAATTTCAAAGCCAATCTTTTTAAACTTTACGGTAACGTATTTTCATTACTGAAAGCAGAAGGAAAACACATCCATGTAGCGAAAAAAAAGTGCTTAATAACACTTCAAAAGCATTTTAAACTGAGGTTTCTATCAATCGATATTTTTTGAAGATGCTGAATACCTATGTAGCAGGCTGAGACAAGTAAACAGGTGAAAAGGTGGCATAGCTGGCTGTAAACAGCACTCTGTGACTAAAAAACTTAAAGTCCACTGGCCACGCTGAATGTGAAGATGGCTGTAAGGTGCTGGAAAAGCTTCAGGCATAATTCACCTCCTGAAGATTTGTAGTTAAGGCAGCCTACCAAATGAAGAAAGTCATGGTGCTGCTGTGAATGCTTCGTTACATGCTATGAATCATTCATACTCTCTTATATATACATGTAAGCAAAAGGAATAGGACTACCTAAGTCATCAAATTTCAAATGAGTCATGCATGTGTAGTTTCAGATACTGTCAGGTTGGAGTGGTTACTTTCTTCCTTCATTTAAGGAAGTCCTGGGTGTCAGCTCTTTGCCCCACAGGTAGCAGATATATGGCACTCCCTCCTGAAGAGTGCTGCAAATGCAAGTAGTTTACAGGATTTCAAGAGCAAAGTGAATGGGCACTTGGTAGAAAGATCCATTGAGGGTGACTAAATTGGTAAACTGAAAGGGCTTAAGTCACTCCCTAAATTTAAGAGCAGTCAGAAGCTAGAACCATAACAGGCATATTTATGTAGGTTCAGTGTTTTTTCTATTCTTGTTCTTACATTTCGGGCATGTTTGCGGTCTCACTAGACTTACTCAATTTTATCATTGTTGAAAGGCCTGGAAATACTTAATGCATGTGAAATTAAGCTGACACATAAGTATTTGTAAATTAATGATATTTTGGAGTCAAAATATAGCAGACTAGAATAAGTTTAGATATCTTAGCTCTGATTCTGAGCTAAAGATCATAAACTCCTGTTGACTGTCCTGAGCTGTAGCTCAGGTGAAGGAGCTCACAGACTTTTGCCTGTAAAAATCACCTGCACAAACAAGCACAGAGAAATATAAGGCAAATCCTATTCAGGACAGTAAAAAATGTCTGTGAACAGTTTTAGGCTATGTTTCCAGACTTTTGGCAGAAGGTCTGACTAAAAGAGGTTTAATCCTTCCATGCCAGCTGTTCATTCTCACCTCCAAGTAGGGCCACTGGTGTCCATGGAAAAGTTGGTCCAGGAACAGGAAAAAGTGAACCCTTTAGACTTGATCTGCCATCTATGTAGCGGAGTTTCAGGACACATCTGAAACATTTTAGACAGATACAATTTTAGGTATGATTGATCAACCTTCTGAGATTTATTATGCTTATAGAAACATTAGAACATATCTTCTGATTTCCTACACATTACAAACTTATGGTATACTGCTATATTTAATCCAGGAAGAGTTATTTGACTAAAATAATTCTCTTAACAATTTATTTCAGTGGTAATCAACTTGACTACTAAAAGTCTCTGCCTAATTTTTCTAATTTGAATTTTCTTGACTTTAAATGTTCTATCATTGATTTTTGTTTTACCCTTCTTTCCCAGATTAAACTGTTTTTAGGATTTATCATCTTTGTCCCATGAGGATTTGTTTGCAATGAAATCAGCCCACCTTGAATCTTCCTTTTCAAAGCTAATCAGAACCACAGGTCTTTCAGAGCAGATGTCTCTGAATACCTTGTTCCCATTGTTATTTGTTATTCCACTGATCTTTGTAGAAAACTTTATCATTAGTAACTATATATTTAGAATCACTGGCAAAGTTGTCTTACAGAGCCAGGTTTGACACTGATCCTGGCAGAACACTACTGGTAAGCTCTCTCTTTGATGACTGTTTGCCACAGATAGCTATGGCAAACCATAGATATTTTTCAAATGTCAGCCACTTATGAATTCATTTACTGTGTGATTTCTTGACATAATTCAAGTCTATATTTCTTTCACCCAAGGAAGTAAAAAGTCCTGGCATAACTAAGCACATTATGTCTTCATAGGTTCTTTGTCAACCAAACTCGCAATCACATCAGAGTGAATTCAGGTTTTTGTGACAAGACCTATTTTCCATTGTTATGTTGTCTGGCATTAAAGACATTCTGATCCATCAATTTTTAATTAATTGAATTCCATACAACCCTTTCCTATATTCTGCTCTCACTGGTATCAGAGAACAGGCTGGTAGTCACCTGAACTATTCTGCTTGCTGTCTTTGATGTAATGCTGGCATAAGAAAATGCTTTTCATACTTTTAATGAGAAACATTCTGATATTTCTTCACTGAGATTTTTGCCAATTTTCCCCTCAATTTCAAGCTACTTCAACTCACTTTCTGTCTCCTAAGCACTTTACTGAAATCTGTTCAGCAATGCAAAGCAAAATGTAGTAAAAACATATTATATATGACATTGCATAAAAAGCGCAAGAAATTGCAAACATTGCATGACTTGCAAGGCAAAACACAAGGTGGAAAGGTTGACCTGCATTGCCAGCAAACACTAGGAACACTCTTGGCAAAAAAAAGGCTTATTTTTTTGCCTACATAATAAAATCCCCATAGAGGTCAATTTCTGCTGTCTGGCTTCATTGCAAATGCTTCTCACAACAATATTGCTAATTCTCTACATGTAATTTCCATACTGCAAGTGATTTTCCAGGTTATGGACAGTGACCTCTATCAAATCTCCAATCCTAAAAGTAGGAAATCCATTTAGGTCTGGTCTACATGAAGAAACTGGTCATCACAGTGACTTTATTCCAAAACAATTATTGTGTTCACAATGAGTAAAATAAAAATTATTTTTGTCCAGAAGACAGCACTATCCAAAAGCAGAAAGAGTGGGACTTCCCTACAAGAGTAGAGGCACCAGGAGCCTGGTAGGACACTGAGGTCAACTGGGTAGGGTATTCACTGAATCAGATCCCACCTCACAGCCCTCAAATAAGGTGAGCAGAAGAGGGTTATCACTAACCCTGGTCAGCACAAAGCCCAGTCATATGTAGGAATATCTGTAGTGGCAGGACTCTTCCACAGTCAAGCCAGGAATCCAAGTGAGCAAAGCCAGGTCAAAAGCAGAGGGGTACACAGCTGGTAAAACATGCTTTCCCCCATTCCTCAGACAAGGACCAAAGTGAGGGCTGTGCATCTCCCAAGCCAAGGTGTAGTAGCTTCAGGCAAAGCTCCTTCTCTCCCTCAGCTTTTCCCAATGATACACAGCTGCATGGTATCAGACCTGACCACGCCAGATGGGATGAGGGCACAGGGCCTCCTGGTGGGCTCAGCACTCTGGAAAATACTTGTACACAAAGTTATGCTATAACAGCCGTTGTGGAATATCTTGCTCTATGACAGACAGATTCAACATGAAGGCAAAGTCTTACTTAGTAGCTAGCTAGCATTCTTGTAATATGTTACTTCTGCCACTCTTTGAATGAAGATGTCTCACTGGAAAAGATTCTTTAGGTTGGTGTCTGTAGCTGTCTAATGCAAGAAGAATTTAATGTGCTATGTCTAACTCCTGCTTGTGCAATGTGCGGCTGTCACTGAATTTCAGCCAGATGAAGAGGCTCTGTACTGGAGCCCTGAACATGTCACCTAATAGTTTGCTGTAACAAGGGAAGTTTTGATTTGGATTGTGAAATTTCACTAAATTTTATAAATCTGTTTTCTTAAGCATTCTCAGGAGCTCTGCTTTCATGTGAAAAAGAAAAATAGTTGACATGCTTCCATCAAACTTAAAAATTCTTCTTTCTTTCTCACTGACAGAAGGTTACAATTTCAGAAAGTTTATTTTCTACTGAAAACAATAGTATTTAAATATATATATATTTTGACACAAAAGAATTTGTTAGGAACATAGCTGAGATGTATTCAAGCCACTGTGAGTGATGCAGTTGTCAGAATTTAACAAGTTGCCACTTGTCATCTGAGCCACAATAATGGCTAATCCGCATGCTTCTCATCCTTACAAGACCAAAGTGAAACCAAAGAGGAAGTTTATGTTAATAGATTTTATTTCACAAGTGTGGTAGCCACAAGGCAAGCAGCTTGCATAGACTCATGTACTGTGGATCTTTCATAAGCAGTAATTTACCAACTGAATTATTTGCTGCTAGGTACATTTGCTTTTATTAGTATATTGGAGTATTATAGTTATTTCAGACTCAGTAAGGAGATTTTGAGACAACCTAAATATACAAAAGCGTCTTAGCGTGAGGGTTCAAAAGTCCTTTGACATACTGATCCTGGAAGGTTCACATTTTGCTGTGGTTAAAATTCTCATAAGCTGATGGTTCACTAGCCTAAGGTTCAGGGATATGTAGTAAAGCTAAGTGATTTTAAGCTCAGGTGACTGCTTGAAAAAGTAGTGTTTTCTTTTGTCAGTAGTAAATATTTTTAAGCAGCAGATTAGTTTTAATTCCATCAACTTTGAATTATCTAATTTGCTGGCAGTGACTTTCTAAATGCTTTTAGAACAAAAATACACAAACACCTACTGAAGTCCTTCAAAAAGGACCTAAATGCATATGAATTGTCCATTTGCCTTTCCTAAGATCCTCTGATTTTGCTTAAATGGACTAGATATAGGCTTGTTTGTTTATTTGGGTATGTGCCAAAACCTTGAAATTTGAGTCTATCAAGGTGAGAGCTTCTAAACACCGAAGAATCAATTTTGCAGCAGGCTGCTTTGATGGGTCATGTATCTCTGTGCAAGAGGAGCAGAACGTTTTAACAGCAACTAAACATTGAAGACCAACAACAGTTTCCTTAAAACAAATATTTTACAGATGTTTGTACTGGGATGATGAAGAGTCATTACCTTTGCCTCCTCATTCCACTGAGTATGCAGGTTCAGTCTGCCATGTTTAAAAAGTGCAACATAATTTGTCATTCCTAAACAGTACTCACTTGCATCTGCCTTTTTTACTTTTTTTTCCCCTCTTTTTTTCCTACTGGGAAACCCTACAGATACTATAATGCAATAATTATGTTCCTAATGGTATTGTTCCTAGCTGTAACAAACAAGTGGTGATCTAACCACTTTAAAACAGCTGTGTCGTATCACTGACACTGTCAAATCCAGTTCTACCAATTTAAATACACAAGTCTTTTTTTTGCATGTATATATATTCATATGTATATGTATGCATATATATATGCATATCACAACCATATATTAGTCAACATATAATAACTAAGGTACCATACTCTCTACATCTATCTACATATACATTACATGGGTATACAAAGTGAAAAATATGTTCAATAAGCAGATATATTCCTTCTACACACACAGTTTTGTGAGATAATGTTGATAAGATCATACCTCATCACCAATACAAACTCACAAGTATGTAATAATTTAAAACATTCAACACCTCATCAGTTCTCTGCTTATACTTTTTATTTTTCTTTTCCTTTCCATACCAATAGCTCACATACCTGTATTAGGCTTGACCACACATCAAGAGTTTTGGATTCACAATTATGAAAGACAAATAATGATACTTATTATCTTAATATTATTTTCTTTATTAATATAAACCATAGGCAATTCTTATTTTTTTAAAGTTCTATGCCTTTTTTTCAGGGATGAGGAGAGTAGAGGCTAAATGGTCTGATTTTGCTTGATGAATTTCTTCTACCAGGAAGTCTATTAACAGCACCATCTTCAACTATACAACTAAGTATGAAAGAGAACATCTTTCCACAGGCACAGTTACACTGGTAAAAATGTAACAAAGGTATGACTGAAACTCCCTAAGTCACATCACACTTGCTTTTTTTGCTTGGGGGTTGGTTTTTTTGGAGCTGATTTTTAGTTTATGTTCTTCCTCCCCCCCCCCCCGTTGTTTTTTTTTAACCGTATAAGAATTTATAGCTGCATAAATATGTGTCAAAGAAGTAAAGCAAAAAGAAGTGACAGTAAAATATTAGCACTTCATACAACTGCCTAATACATTATTTGCATAATACCAATTGTAGTATCAGAATCTCTGATTATTTTTCTTTAGGAAGGAAACACCATATTTACATGAATATGGATTTTATACTTGTTTGAGACATCCTGGAGTCTAACGCAGCCTTGAAAGTGTCTTTATATCAGAAGATGCAGGATTTTTTGGAAAAGAAAATAATATAGCTTCTCCTTCTCTCAGTTACCAGTGTATAGTACTAATTCAGCTGATAAATACAGAACACTGATGCCTAGGCTTTGATGAATTTCATTTCTATGATTTCTTCATAGAAGAATTCTATTTTTAAATCCTTATATTCTCTTTTTTTTTCTTCATCTGTATCATACGAATACACTGTTTTAGAATGGTGTACACTACTCTAAGCAGTAATTTGTGGAAGCAACCCCATCCTACATTATTATTAAGTCCTATGATTTCTGATTATTATGTATATGCAGTGATTAAGTGTGCCTGTTGGAAGGAAGGCATAAGATAAATTAGAATCTACAGAAAAGATGGTTGCTGGATCGAAGTGTACACCAGACATAGCCTGGGTGTGCAAGAGGGTTCAAGATAAGAAGGCAGACCTGCTTGTTCCCTTTCTGTTTACATCTTGCCCCAATGAATAGAAACTATGAGTTAGTTGAATTTTCTTACAAGTACTATGTTAGGTGGCTCACACATATATATAAGCTAATGGAAAGCAGGACGTCTAGTCATACTTCAAGGAAGTTGAAGCAGTTACATCAGCCAACAGTTTTCATGTACAAAATGTTAAATACACACAGACATTGTAGGCTACTCAGAACTCGAGTGAAACATCCACTTGAGAGTCTGAACTGCACCATACTGAGGGAATAAAGACATTAAACAGAGATGTAAATCCTTTATATATATATATGTATGCATATATAAGCAAAACTTTTCCTAAGCAAGTGACTCTTTGAGTTAATACTTACTATAAATATTCTGTCTCTGAAATTTTCATTTTCCTCTTTGCATCATATCCCTTCCCCCCTCCACTCCCCAAACAGTCACCAGCACAGGCTACAGCATATATCCAGCTGAACTTCTGCACTTCCTTTTAATAAAGACAGATATGCAGGGAACCAGAAACTGAGTAATCAGTTTACCCAGTTAGAGACAGGCACCCTTCTTGTCTGAGAAAAGCATGTTATTTGCTGAGGTAAATACTGTATGTCATCGTTACTAACATTTATTTGGACATTAATTTTTTGCTTCCCTGGTGTTTCTATTTCCCATATGTTTCACATAGCAAAATCTCACATTTACAGTAGTAAGTAGTATAACTTACTTCTGAATACTTCTTACATATGTTGCCTTCTCAATATTTTAAAATTATGTAGTCTGACTTTAGTGTCAGATCACCAACAGTCGCCTTGACTTGGAAGCAGCATTTTAAGCAATTTCCCAGGCCAAATAATGGGAACAGCAGAGTACATATACAAATACTTCACCTTACATCCAGTAAGGATTTCACAATGATCTCTTCTATGAATAAGTGATTAAGGCAATTTGAATTCATTAGCTGTATTTACACTGTCTATTTCCTTAATATTGAAAGAAAAATGTGTTGTGTAGAAGTCTATCTTTATACCAGGAGTCAAGCCCCAGGCATTCCTTAGAGACTTTTTCTGGTATCTTGAGAAGACAGCACAGAAGGGTGTATCCGTGGCAGCAATTTGAAATTTGCACCCTCTGGCAGATCTCTTTCCATCCACCCACACTGGAATCATCATTTCCCAAAGTAGACATGCCATCGTACAAAGTACGATAAAGACACAGCAGCAAGCAGGGGGTGGGGGAATACGACAGGCAGGAAAACTTCACAAAACATCCTCTGCCATTCACCATCAGAAATGTTGTCTGGGAAATTAATTGCTCAAATGCCACAGATGTTCATTGCTTGGTATTAAGGTGTGGCCTGAGCTATTTCTTATAAAAAGAACAGCAGCATAGTCTGCTCTCAGATAAGCTCATTCATATCCTTCGTGGGAGGAAATTTGGACTTGTTTTTCTCCTTTTATATTGAGAAAGTCGAAGCTACAGAAGCAGGAAACTCCACATAAGGGCACTATATTTCTGTTTTCACAACCTGCCAAAATCTGAAAAGTCAAACTTTGTCTGGGTTTCTGGATTTTAGTTTACCACACCTTAAAATGATTACATTGTTATCTTCCTACACCATAAAATGGACAAAGTTTGAGATGTCCAGATGGCGAATGCTGGAGAAGTTCTGTTATGAAATTCTGGCAGCAGTTTACCTTTGTAAAAACAAAAAGAGCTGAAATTTCTCTACCATTGTATCTTAATTTTAATTTATTCTTCTTTACCTACACTTTAAGTGTGGCCAAAGATTGCGTCAAATAATCTCTTTCTTATCCATGATCCGAAAGTGGCAGTTTTCCTCCACCAGCTAAGAAAAGTTATGTGGCTAGAAACAGAGTTGGTTATTGAACAGGTATAGAAGAGCAATACTGAAGTTTTATCAGCAAAACTGTAGCTATAGCTATAGGACCTCCTCACATGCCTGCATTCCTGGTGTTTTTACCACAGTACTAGTCACTGAGCTGTGGAAGCAGCAATCTTTGGTGTTTTGGATTCTGCTTTGCCCTGGCATGAAGAGCAATGCTTGCACTTCTCCAGTCACAAGGTCCATTGAGACCCTAGTATTGATTCTTAGCTGTTAAAAGTAGAATTGGAAGACCTTTTTTTTTGTGGGAACTTGAAAACAAAAAGTTTGAAATTACTTCAATTCTGAATTTCATTACCTAGGTCTATTTCCACTTATTTCATTTAACACAATTTATTTCCATCACATATATGAAAAAAAGAATTCTTCTCTCAGGCATGCTTATGTGCTTATCCATGACTGAGGGATGACTTTATTTGGAAGTTTTAGAATATTTTGCATTGTTCTATCTCGTCTCCTGCTGAGATCAGTCAGAGGTTTACACCATATCCTTAAGAAGAAGCACAGAAATAATTCCAATTTAAAATGTCTGATAAGTCATTCCTGTGGTTGTCCACGTTTATAACTTCAAATAATGAAATAATGATTTGTCATGGGCATAGAGGCCACATTTCTTTTCAAGAGGCTTTCAGTGACTGAACTTACAACTATCGCTGTAAATATAGCACACTAATTTAAGCAGTATGTGTGCTCCTCTGTTGACCCTTACTCCAAGATAGCCTATTAATACCATTTCCGGAGTTCCTGTCAGGCCCTTGCAATGCAGTGGGTGGACAGCAGGTGGGTAGTGGTCGGGCATGTAGGAATGCAGCCTCCTTCCCCAAAGCCCACATGAGCCCAGCCCAGCTCAGCTCAGCTCAGCACAGTCTGCTGGGGCAAAGCAAAGTGGGAGTGAGCCAGGCAGCACCAGGCAGCACCACAGAGATGCTGCAGTCTTCTTCCCACCCTGCTCCTGTGCCTGCCCTGGTTGTTTCTAGAAAGCAGAGCTTATTTCTCTAGATGCATCAAGGATGATTTGATACGAAATGAGTGAGACTATAGAAGCTGAGGAGCTGCAGGTTAATATATCAAAATTAATATATCAAAATATATCAAAATAACTGTAGATTAATATATAAAAATTAAAGTTCCTTCCTCCTTCTTCTGCCCTGGAGAAAGGTGTCTGTATGGATCAAATCCTAGCTGGGTTTTTTGTCATTATGGAGGCTCATTACTCAAGCTGAATAGAAGAGTTAAAATGTACCTCTGAAAAGCTTTGGAACAGACTGTCCTTAATACTTGGGTGCTGAACAGGACTGTATAACAGAATGTTCACAGTTTAGGCTAAAGATGTCTTTCTGGGTCTCTGAAATGGATTTTCTAAAAATAATGAAAGAAGAGGCAGCGAGACAGTGTCATGTTGCCTGTTACTCTAGCCAGCTTACCAAGCTTTTAGACTTTAAAGTAATATTTTCACAATACCTTGAGTTAGTGTTACCATGCCAAAGCAGAGTAGTTCAGAGTAGCTGACAGCATTTCTGATTCCAGCTCTCGCTTTGGCTCAGCATAGCTGTGAAGATGAAATCTCACTTTTCCACAGATATGTAGCCCATTACCGCACTTTGGGAGTGCCTGACAGTCGCTACCCTTGGCGAGGGGCATGTGTTACAAATGTTCTTGTATGTGACTTACAGTAGGGGTGCACAGAGGATCACTGAACACCCTCTCTCTGCTGGATTCTTCTTTTGTTGGTATTGCCTTTTTTTTCAGTTTTCACTAACAAGAGAGGAAGAAGGACAAGGAGGTGCTGATCTGACATCTGGAGCCTTGCTATGTACTCCTACTCAATAAACAGGGTATATGCTTTACAACAGAATCAATTATTTACACTAAAAGCCAAACAAAAAAATGCCAGAGAAGGGGTGGAGGGAGAGAAATACTTTAATATGAGCAACTACTATCAATTATTTCTGTGTATTTAGGTCATTGCTGTATCATTACTGCAAACTAATAATGATCAACATATCTTTCCTGAGGCTTCTAATGACTGTTTTAAGCAGGTATGGAAACTAGGTGATAAAAACAATGAATTTTTCTCCTTGACTACTTCTGTTTGCAGGAATCATAACTATTAATACATTTAATCTCAATGGTTTTCACCAGAGATGCTACATTATATATAGCCTCCAGAGTGGGAAGCAGAGCCTCATCTGGTCAGTTGAGCTCTCAGCTGATCTTGGGAAAGGCTGTTTTCTTCTCCCATTCCTTTTGCTTATCTAAGCACTAGTCTCACTGTATGTAACAGGGTGCCTTCCACTTGGCCTCTAGTTTTTACAGAGTCAATCTTCAGCTTCTTCTACCCAACCCCTTGCTTTAATTTTTATCTTTGTTTTCATGTTAGCGAAAATATGACCCCCTTATCTCCAAGGGTGCTGGCTGGACGCTCATGCTGTCCTCATTGGTGGACAGGGTAAAGAAGAACAGTAGTCCTCCTAATTACACACAACCCCGGTATGACCTTCTGGCACCCCAGAATGCAGATCAGCCTGGAAGGTCCAGGTGACATCTGGCTAAACCACCAGCGGTAGGCTTGCTGGAGCAGCATACCATGCAGCTGATGCAAAGGCTCAGGCATAAAGGGATTCCCTATAAAGCTGTTGCAAACTTCTCACATCCATCATTTCACTGAGTGCAAGTCCAGAGGGATGTACTCTAACCCACTGAGTTTCATCCTCTTATCCGTATCTACTTGAGCCTGAGAACTTGTGTAAGATGAAAGCATTTCAGAGGAACAAGACAGAATAGTTTCCCTTAATGCCTTGCAATAACAAGGAATCCATTAGAGAGCCTCTAGCAAATATATATGCCAGTCCTCTCTCTTCAGCATTTCCCAGAGGCTGCACAATTTCTTTCAGAAGTTGGATTAATGTGTCCCTGTTTTACAACAGTATTTGAGCTAATGGTAAATTCGCCATCTTCATGTGAAGCAACAGCATGTTCTGATCTTAATTGCTTTCTCTGTTACGAAGTTGCTTCTTATTTCAAGGTTGAATTTGTTTAACTTCAGCTTCCAATCAAGGGAAAGCTTCTGACTTACCAAAGGAACAGCTTCCAGACACTGGCTGAAAGTTGAGGTTAGATAAATATACATTTGTCAATAAGGCTGAAATGCCCATGCCTAATTATTTTCAGTTTCCAAGCATAAGCATGTATACACTGTGATCAAGTTACTTTTCATCCTTCTCTTCATCTAGCAGAACAGGTTGAGTTTATTTACCCTCTTATTTTCCAGTATCTAATTTATTTGCCCATCTGTTGCTGAATTCATTATAGCATTTCCAGTGGACATCGTATTTCAGTACTGATGTGATGCAGTAGCTATAACTCAAGTGTAATGACCTGTTTGCACAAAATAATGATGCGTTATTGTAACTGCTGATACCTAGATATCAACTGTTAGGTCAGTGATTAGATTTTAAATATTTGTAATGCCCAAACATTTTAAAATATACTCTCTATGCCTTATTTTCTACTTCCCTGTTCTCTCAGCAAGGCACAGGACTGAGTTTGGAGGAAGAGTTTTGGTTCTTGAGCCTTGAAATTCTTCTGCCAAGGGTGATTGTTATTTTACTTTCTGTAAGATTTTTTTTAAGGCTATATAATGCTTGTGTTGAGATTGATTTTATGAAGAATCTTACTACTGAAGTGAATATATGCCACATAATTTGGAAGCTAAAGTGGCATTTTCATGGCTGTTAGAATCATGTGTGAAAATGCAACTCTGATAAACTGGTGAAAATGGATCATTTATATGATACACTCTTATAAACAACTTCAACTTCTTGTTTTTGTTTTTTTATAATGGATGTTTAAGCCAATTATAGTTAGGCATCACCAAAAGATTCCTACAAGCTACATTAATTACACAGTGAGTTTATGTACCAGCTCTTGGTTTCTAAAGTATTTGGCTTTTTTTTCTAATTTATAGTAGGAATTATGTAAATTAAGAATTTTACCAGTTAAAGTATTAATATTGCTATTCTCAGAGATGAAAACAAATGCAGACATTAAAGAAAATTGGAAATTAGGTCCCAAAGGTATTGTAGATTCTAAGCATTCGGCATAAGATATTAATTTGGTAAAGCTCAGTGAATATTTTCAACAAACACTGCATTTATGGCTTTTCTGCACCTTACTCTAATTAGCGCATGCAACAACTCTGGTAAAACAATATAAGAGAAACAATACCAGCCACCCACTCCATATGAAAAGCAAAAATGTCCAGGTGATCTTTGTTACCTTATTCCACACTTTTGCTGTACCTCACACCATAGAATATTTAATTATATGATCACACCCCTGAAAGATTTCAAAACCTCTAAGTGCATTGGGATAAAAGTAGAAGGAGAGCCTAGTTCAAAGTTTCACCTACAGAGCTGGGCTACTTTTCTTATCTCCTGAGTAATTTACTATTTATTAGTAGCATATTTTTTTAATGAACTAAAGGCCCTGTTCTGTGCAGCTCAGACCATACTGAATGGAAATTAGGCCAAAGACTCACTTTATGATTTTTTTTTCCTGTGAATTCTCTTGGCATTCTTTTTCCAGTTCAATTTCTCCTCTTAAATAAGCAACAGTCTTTTGGGGTGAGTTCACTACACCTATATTTAGCTGTCTAAAAATTAGTCACTTAGCCTGAGTTCAATGCCTACACTTTTTGCAATATTATTGTTAGATTATTAAGATTAGTTTTCAGCTAGGACCAAATGCCAATTCTTCAAAGCCACCAGCAGAAACTTTTGGAACTGAGGAATATCTTCAAGAAAGCCTTTTGCCTTCTCTTGGCCTCCATTACTGACATAATCCTCTAAGAGGCAGCCAGATCTCTGCAAAAAAATCCAGTGACTTGAAAAAATGGAAACACCAAAATGTGTTCAGAAATAGCAAAAGAAAAATGCAGTAATGGAGAAGAAAACTTGTAATGAAAATGCTGAACTGTTCTGCATAGCACAAAATATCGTGTTTCTGATGTAATGTGAGCATGTCTATGAACAGCCAACTCTTCAGCATGAGTTCTGTATACTATCTGCCATAGTATTTGCTGTGTGAAATGAAGATGAATCATGGCAGTGAGTGAATTTATGTATGTTGCTGCTTAAAGTATAGGGCACCTAGAATGCACTGCTATGTACAGTTAGTCCATCAAGCAGTTAAATAATTTTCTTCCTAGTATTTAGTGCCTCTTACACACAAGAGAGCTTTTGCTCCTTCACCTTATTCCCATACAGAACTTACAATGCACACATAGGCCTCTCATTCACTCCATATGCTCCATAGCGCTTTCCAAGTGAATTATAATAACGTGGTTCCAATTATCATGCCAGTATAATTAACCCCTTGTCTTTTTACTGTATTTTGATACACCTGAAATATTAATTACACTTTAAAATCTCTGCGCATTAAACAGGCCCTTCCTACAAACATTTTTCCTTTCACTTTCTCTAGCTCATTTCAAACTAATCACCAACTTATCAATATGCTCAATTTGCAGTGTTAATGGAATCTCCAAGGACTCTTGAGGATCGTCCTTTTCATTATTTTTCATCAAATAAATAAATCAAGGCAAGACATTAGAATGTCCTAGCACCTGCCCCGAGTGCCCATGCTGGGGAGGAGGGAGTGTTTTCCTAACACTGCTCTGCAGTTCAAGAGGCTCCTCACAGGGTTTCTGGACACCGCTGCTCATAAATCTCCTGAAGCTGAATTTCCTGCTGCTGCTTGAGTCTGCTCTTTCCTCTGATAACATGCTTCCAGAGTGCCATGCTCCCTGCCCCCTTCCCAGGCAGATATGGGGGTCCTTCCCACATTTCACTGCCAAGGGCTTTAGCAATGCAAAAGGTGAATGCTGATTTCTGTTGGTCTGCTCAGCTTTTGCTTCCATTTTCACCTCATTCACTCCTGTACTGTGGTTAATTGTGCATCTGTTGGAAGGATAGTCAATGGTGCATGCTGTTGGCATCTCTCCAAGTGGCAGCTTGATGCCCATCACCAAGCAGTGGTAAGAAAAACGATGGCTCTTTTAATTGCACTGAATAAAGGAGCTCTGCTAAGTGGATTTGCTACGTTAGGACCTCATTTTTTATTACTGCTTTTTCAACTTGGCTTCTGATCTGATAAAATTATATAGTGTAACACAGGGGTTCCCCTATAGTGATTAGTAAAAACAGCAAAATAAAATCATTTGAAAGATAACAAAGAAGTAAACATATTTTGCTGAGAAAAAAAGTGAAAAATATGGAAAATCCAGTTTAATAATCCAGTTTAACAACTCTATTCAAATAGTAAATATTTCATTTATATAAGTGAACAAAATTATACCAAATTTCTTTATTTCAGTTGAGACAACATTTAAAAGCACCAGTGAAAATGAGGATTTTAATAAACTGCTGTACAAGTAATACACTTTCTGCCCTCAATTTCTCCTTTTAATTTGAAACATTACACAGCGGGTGTATGTGACAAACAGTGAGAGGGACGGGGTAAGAGGAACTACAGGCAACTTATTGAATGAATTACGACTTGATGGCTCTAAGCCATTAAATAATTTTCAGTGGAATAAATGGCATTGATTATGGCCTTGGAATAATTCTGAGTAATTATAAAATATAGATAGAAAAGAGAGCATTTTATTGTTGCTTTTCTAGGACTGGCTCTTGGATATTATCTCATTGCTTTTAGACACCATGAAGGAAAATTAAAGCATCCTTGTCCTTAGAGTTCTGGAAGAAGAATGAGATTGCCCTTTTGGTCTGACGACACTTAAAGAAGCAGGTAAAAGGCTCCCCGATATCATCCATTATTTTGGATGTAAAGCTGGTTTGCTGGCTACTGTATAATACTGTAAACAACCTTTTGAATATAGCATCCCTTTCTGAGAACAGTTTGTTTTGTTTTGTTTTAAAGGCAAAATGGTAAAAAAATGCTTTGCTTTTGAAAGTTTTGATTTTTAAAAGTTGTCTGCTTTTTTTCCTTCTGAGTGCTATTTGTCTTCCAACCTTTACTTTTGAGGTGAAATGGAAAAGATGAAAAAGCAGAGAAAGAATGAATTAGGAAACACTTCTAGAAAAGGAAGTTTTGAAAGCCTGTAAACAGAAGTGTGTGTACAGTTACTGGGTGGAAGTTATTTCCATTATTGCTTCCTGTACTGTGTGCTAGTGCCTGAAAAAAAGAGGAGAAGGACCTCCTCAAGGCAGACTTCCCTGCTGGAGGACCATGGTGGAGCAGATATCCACACTACAGACCACAGAGGACATCATGTACCAGCAGCTGTATGTACCACAGGGGAAGCTGTAGCCCATGAAGAAGCAGGTTTTCCTTGAAGGACTGCAGCCCATTGGCAACACCTGCACAGAGAAGGAAAATGGTGGGAAACAGAAGCAGCAACAGAGAGGAAGCACTATGTACTAACTGCAACCCTGTCCACCCACCCTGTGCCCTTGGGAAAGAGAGAGGAGTCTGGACTTGAATCTGAGAAAGCAGGGAGGAAAGGTGTTAGGTTAAACCACAACATTAACCCACAACACTCAATTTTTTTTCAAGCAGTTTTGTTATTGAGCTTATATGTAAGATCAGCATATGTGACAGTGAGATGCCTACTGCATCAGCATGGACACCCATTTTTATGCCTTCCTTTTCATCCAGTCTTTTAATCTGCTCTAAGACTTCCTAGACCCCATTTGTCTGGTGTTTAGAGATAAATCCACAAAAGGGCATAGATATTTCAGGGCCCAGCACTGCTACTGGCTTCTCAGTCCTAATAAGATGCTAGCTGTCCTACAATGCAAGACAGCTATTGGCAAACAGGAGTCACCACAATGACGTGATGAATGGGGACACACCCAACTTAGATAGCAAATCATGCCAAGAGGGATGTGTCTTAAAATCTCAAACACAATGGGATTGACCTGCCCAGACTTTAACTAAACACTAACAACATCTGCTCTGAGAAGGCCATTTATACTCTCTTTCTACACCCAAAGGAGGGCAGTTGGCATCTGTCAATTCACACCACCTATCCTAATCATGTTTTACGTTCTCCACTAGCTATTGAGAAAACACAAATGATAAATTTAGATTTGATACTTAACATTTAGACTGCAAAAATAGGCTCAAAATAATCCCAGACCCACAGCTGTGAATATGTAATATGCTTAAATATGCAATGGGCTGCTTATAAAAGACAGATCCTTTGAAAATATTTCCAAAATCAGACATACTGGCACTGGGGTGGAGAATCCTGAGTGTGAAGTACCCAGAAACTACTGACACTGATGGGCAAAGAAAATAACACAGGGGTGCCTTAGACTCCCCACTAGGTGCTGCTGGTCAGGGCACAGTGGTAGTCAAGTATGAGGATATCTTTCCACCTATGCCCAGCCAAGAGACTTTTCTTTCAAAGTTGTCTTTTGTCTCACAGACGTCTAAATTTCATTACCCACAGTGCAGTTTATTCAATTCTACACCTGATGGAGACCCAAACTTCAGCTGCCACAAAATGTAATTATACCCCCATGCAGAGGAAGCCCTTTATGATATGGCTTCCTGCTCATCTGGACAATCTTTAGGTGCAGTCAAAAATCTTGGCATTTAATTTGCAAATATTTATAGGGTTTGAATCATGATTCTTTGTCCCTTCAACACTACAACAGAAATCAAGTAACAGACAAATGCCAAAATACTGTAATGCAATTGGATCCAGAGTTTAGCAAACAAGCTGATGGCCTCAGATCTAGGTCTGGGTTTGCAACCTGCTAGTGGTTCCTCTGAACAAGAAACCATACTAAATTCCTACTATTTCATAGTGTAAACAAGCCCTTAGAAACTTCAGGCCAAGTCCTCAGCTGGCAACATCAGCAAAGCATGGCTGGGCTCCCTTTTCAATGCAGACAAGGTCCTCTACTAACATCTCTCAAATTTGTGGGTTTTTTTTTTCCTCCCTTGAAATTTCTGTCATGGCTCCAATAACAACACATTCACTGAAACTTACAGTTCTCCAGCATTTGATACCAGCTGTCAGGCTGTGTTTCATCAGACTGAACTCTTTGTCCAAGTGCTACCAGCTGGCATTGCTTCAGCCATCTGGGATCACAGTACTCTAACCTGTGGACTAATGCAGCTTCAGCAGAGTCAGGGCTCCCTATCCTGTCCACCAACAGAATTTATTAGGAGAGTGGAACTATGCAAAAGCAGCTACCCCTAACCAAAGTGCAAGTCTTTCTAGTGATCACAACCTCTGTATGTCCACTCTTATCAGTGGGAATCCAGTACTTTGCAGCTCTCAGATGTTGGCTGATAACTATTGGCATCATTTGGATTCCCAGAATCTGTTGTTGGGAACACACTGTATAACATACTCTAAGGACAGTACACTAAGGTTTCCTCTTTCTCCACCTCCTCATTTGTGGCTTCTTATGTAATTCAGTGTTATCTGTCACTTCCTAATCTGCACACTTTCACCCTGCAAACTTTCACAAACTTTCTATTCCTTCCTTCCACTTCTCCGTCACTTCCATTAACTGCACATCACACTCCTCAAGCTTTATTTCATGCAACCACTGATCTCACTAAAATTACATTTGAAGGCTCCAACAGTAGAAACTTTGAAAATCTCTATGTAAAATTACCAAAGGGAAAAAAAGCTCTTCCTTTGATTCAATATGCTTTGGACATCTGGCAATACGACAGACCTTCCCTTCCCCTCCTGACCAAATTTTGATTCTTTATTTGATCTCATTAGTTGAATTCCTCTCTGTAATCTTATTATTGTTATTGACTGCCAGTAATATAATTGGCACTGTAGAAAAGCCTGGGAATTGCCATACTAGATCAAACCAGTGATCCATCTCTCCTAGTACCCTATCTCTAAGAGTGGTCAGTACCAGCTGCTTCAGACAAAGAAACACTCCAGCTGGCAGTTTGCAGATAATCTGCCTGGAATCTAAGTTTCTCTTGTTTAGCATTAAAAGCTGGTTATACCCTGAAGCCTGGAGATTTATATCCCTCCCAGAATACTTGCCTATGAAGTCAGGTACTGTCCTTGCCTTGAAAACTCATGGGTTGGGGTAGAAACTGAAAATGCAAGAAAGGCATACAAACAGGCCAACGAGGCAACAGCTCAGTAATTATTAAAATGCAAGAAAGGCATACAAACAGGCCAACGAGGCAACAGCTCAGTAATTATTATCCCCCATGCTGTAAATTTTCACAAGGCTACACAGTGGTCTGATAGTGAGGGCTGGAATAAAACTCAGGAACTCCTGGATCCTCTCCCTGAGTTTGTCTTAGTAAATGATGTTACATTTCAAAGTATTTAAGGTGTGATAAATGTTAGTTTTGTAGGACTGACCACTTACCTAATCTTTTCTTTTTTAGAAAACTAAAATTCCAAAATATGCTAGAAGATGTTAATTTTGGCAGTAATAAACCCAAAATGTAGGACTTCTCTGTTAACATCTATGTTAACTTTGAGTTAGGACAGTATGAGAGACTAAATCTCCTAGTAGAAATTGGTTTGTATATATAGGGCAACTCCTGATTTCCACACAATTATCATAAGGCTATAAATGATAGACCTCCAATACAACTTGTACAACCTGGGAAAAGATCTTTTTTTTAAAATGTTTTTTACTTTAAAATTCAAACAAGACTTTTTTTTTTTTTGCTATAGTTTTGGGCTGAAAAAGAACATTAAAACTAAGTTAGCAAATTTACCTTTCTCCTGCTAGCACAATGAAGATACATGTATTTGTACTTCAGCAGATCAATTTGAAAACTAGCGATTTTATTGTCAAAACAATTTCCAGTGTCATTGGTGTTTGATCACGGGAAGAACTGGGCCTTTTTCTTATTCAGTGTACACTTACAGCACATCCCTATTCAATATCTCCACACACACTAGATTCCATTTATTTTTTAGGATTAAATACTGCACTTGTACCTCTGCTACATATGTTTAATGGTATATACATTGCCTTTTGGAAAGGATGCATATTAAATAACCATTCATCTCCAATATGTAAAATACCTCATAATCATTATGGTATATAAATACAGGAAGCATTCTTTACCCTCCTCAGCCTTTTCCGCACCAGCATGTCCTGTAAATTAAGGGCATGTTCAATTAAAAACATTTTCTAGCTTTCATGAGGTGGGAGATGTAGAAATCAATTCAGTAGCAAGCTGGCTGATTCAGCAAGAAATCAGCCAGCCTGCAGGAGTCTCTTTTTAAGCATTTCCTCTCCAGCAAGGTAACAAGCCAGAGAAAGGTACAAAATGGACAGGAAGGTAGGGAGAGCTTAGGCAGATTAGCTGTTCCGCTCTTGAAGGCTGCAAGCCTTGATTTGATGCAATTCTTATACTGCATCCATGGTTGCCCATTTAATTTGTCATTAACACATTCTGTGTGCTATTCATATGTTGCAGCAAGGCCTTTAAGTTTTCTATATTCCATGATGGAAATTGCATTTAATTTTATGTGATTCTTTTCAGTTTACAGTTCCATTTGCATGAGGCATTGCTCTCTACAGTTCATTCTCCACTTTGAAAAACAGGCACTGCTAATTTTTAAGAACTAATATATAAAAAAAGAAAAGGTATATATAAGAATACAGAAAAATTATTTCTGGAGATCATTCTGAGAGTTGAAGAATCCAGTGTAATTTTCTGTTTTCCCCTTTTCAACCTTCATGCATATTATGAAACAAACAATCTTTATGTAATATTAAAGACTTAGGCTACAAGTGAAAAAAACATAGGGTTATATCACTGCAAATATGACAACTGGAGGGTTTTATTTAGTACAGTCTTATTTAGACCAATGTGTTTTCATAGTTGAAAAGAAATATTTATTCCTTTTTTTGCAGCATTTGTTTCCTTACTCAGTAAGGTGAGCTCCTAACATTCATCTTGTTAGCCTGCTTTTCATTAGGGTCTTCTCTTCTTATTTTATTTAATATAAAAATACCACTACAGTTAAACATATAAGATAAAATTTAGCCAGTTTCGTGCTTTCCTTTTGATTTAGTGAAGCAGGGGTGTCTGTATTACATCTAGCACTGCCATTAAAATTTAACAGATCCTCAAATGAAAGAGATCCATTTTCTGGCTTTTGATTCATTTCTCATTTGCCTAAAAAGTTACAAGCCTTCATAGAAGCTGTAAATCTGGCTAGAAATGGCACTACATTTTTTTCTCTTTTAGACCATGCAATAGCGGTGCCTCCTTTCACCTAAGTGTATGCTTCAGCCATTGTGTTTTCCTGAATTTGGAGCCATTTGGTACAGTGCTAATTTATTTTCCTGACTGAGCACATGAATCCCTGCTTCAGAGGGGCACGGATGGTGCTTTGGCTCAGAGGGGAGCTTGCATAGCAAGTGGAAAAGGGGTATCACTCTGAATGATTAATTGTAGTCCTCAGAAGGGTCTCAGAACATGATCATTCTTTATAGAAAATTGGATTAAAATTTGACACTTCTACAATTTTTTTTCTTTGTAGTGAAATTTTCATTTTTCATCTGTTGGCCAAATAATTCCATGTGCAGTCATCCCTAAATTAATCTTGAATTAATTTTTAAATCCACTGTCTTCTAATATATAATTCACCATAAGAAAACCCAGAGCAGTCAATCTTTCATTAGACATGGGGTGAGAAAGGGTCAGCAGACACTCCTGCAGTACTAAAAATAAAGGCACCACATCTGGTATGGAATGATGTCTGGAATTGTAATGCATATGCATCCACTTACTTGTTCTGCTGAAAACACAAACTACAGAGTGGCTGCATGTTGAAACATGAACCAGTGTAATAGGAGCTTAAACCCTGGAACAGACTGTTTGTATATGTAGTCAGTTTATTAGCAAATGTGCAGGCCTGTAGAGTATAGGAACCACCGTTTCAAGCCGATCTGTCACACATTTAACAAGCTGTTTGTAATACAGTCCATTTCATGTATAAGAGAAAAATCTTTCCCACAGGTATAAGAAATATATGATGCTTTTAGCATATGGTAAGCTCTGGTTTTGCAGGTATCCTACATTAGAAACTGCTGTAGGGGGCTAGGTTAACTTTCTGTTTGTTTCCAAAAATCCTCTTTTCCTTTGTTGAGCACTCTACAAGAAAGCATGTTATAGCAGATGTTAAAAATGAGACCTTGCAAGATGTGTTCCTAATATCAGGCACATCCGTGCTCACTGAAAATAAATCTAACCCTCGTGCAAACAGCTCACTCTAAGCCTATTTTATATACCACAGCAGGGCTGAACGGGTAGAAATCAATAGCAGAGAGGCCTCTCCTACTCAAGCACAGCTGTGTTGCTGACTCTCCATCAAGGAGCAGCAAGATGCTGGGGTACTTCCCCAGAATGGTACCCACCAGCAGCAGCCGGGGGGTGGTGGTGGAGAATAAACACCCTGCAGTGTCTACACTGTGCCTTATCTTCTGGCAGGATTTGCAAATGCTGCATGGGATTCAGGGATTTCGCTGAGAGAAAGCTGCCAATGTGTCAGTGCTTCTGGATCGCACCTCCTCACTGGAGGGTCCAGCTCCAAGGCCAGGGGCTGCGGCTGCTCACCCTGCAGGCTGCTGCTGCATTCTGCAAGCACCGGACCTGCCCTGGAGAGGAAAAGCAGAGTCCTGTCAGTGAGGAAGAGGAGGGGAGGCCGCTTCTGCCATGCTGCCCAGCCTTGCATGGGCACGTAAGCCTCCCTCATGGCTGGGTGTCTGTGCCAGGAGGGGAGGATCAGCAGCGGGCAGCCTGTGGTGCTGCGGTTGTGCGTGCCTTCTTCCATGGGGAGCATAACATATGCTTCCCCATGAGAGGAAGGGTGGTGAGGATATTTTCAATAGCCAAGTCTCCAGCTGACCACTCTTTCACCATGTAGCTTTTGGGAGGAGGTGACAGCCGGGCTCTGCAGTGTCGGTACTCCAGCATTTCCCAGGCAGCTGCTGAGCCACTTCAATGCAGTGAGTTTATTGAGAGCCATGGACAAACGCTTAACAGAGAAGGACTGTAGCTTGCAGGCTGCACCCAAGCTGGGTTATAATTTGAACCAGATTTGGTAATTGTGTTGCATTTCACCTCCAAATCAGAAATTAAATCTAGCGCATGTCAGGTGCTAGTGATTACAGGATGCCTTCCCCAGCCTGTGCCAGCCTCTCAGCAGGGTGGGAGGGGACCGCAGCTGCTGTACATCACCCAGAGGACTTCACTCCCCCAGGAGCAAAGGGAAACTCCTCTTCCAAACTGGCAGGGCTCAAAGCACCAGCTGTAAACTGTTCCTTGCCTCTCTTCCTAGCAAAATCAGTGAAATCATTTCAGCTTTAACCACAGAGTCCACAGTAACTACTGGCCCTTGTCAAGAGTCTTAGAGAAGTAGCCAAAGGCTTCTCGGCATGACTGCATTAGTGGGAATATTTCCATATATTTGAATGGGTATTGTCTCAAACCAGGAATGAACAAGACTGTTCTGCTCCAAGTCTGCCTGTATGAGGACAGTGGGGCAGCTCCTGCTCCCAGCACTGCGAAGCTCCTCCTCTTCACTGAAGTCATTCAGTTTGTTGGCAGACATCCTCCTCCAGGTCCAGCCATGCAAGGAAAAGAGATTTCCCTGATACTTCCCAGTTACTCCTCTTTTTCAGCCTACCAGCATTATTGGCCCATAGTTTTGCTGGCAGAGCAGTTGGGTTTAGTGTTCCTTAATCTGTTTCAGACAAAATCGAAAGGTTGAACTTCCACAGTTGATCTGAGTGAGCCCAGCTGATTTTACCTCACACAAAGAGTAATCTCTACCACTTGTGTGTCTAGATCCAGAAGAGGATATCTGCTCCCACCACAGACTCCAGATGATGCAGGTTTTGTTCGTTTGCTATGGTAATTCCAACCAGGTGAAAACAGGCAGGTACTCCAGTGAAAATTGCCAAGTGGTGGAAGTATTTAGAAAAACATGTTTGCACGATATCATGCTGAGTAATATCAACAGAGATCATGTGAATTGACCCAGTAATCTGTTGCCATCCGCACGTCACACAACTTGAAGGCTTCATACAGCTTTGATTACAAAAATGTGCATTTTCTCTCATCATGGTGATTGAATGCAGAGGGAATGGTTTTGTCTTTAGGTTTGTTTATTTTTCTTTTTCAGGCATAATGGAGTTTTGAACAGTAAAATTGCTTTCTGCCTTTTCATAGCTATTTGGCTATTTGAGACAAAAAAAAACCAAAACAAAAAAACACACCAGACAGTGCGGCACTGCTAAAGGAAGACCTATAAACACAGTAAAAAGCAAGTTTAATGAACATGTTTTAATATTTAAGGAAAAATGTGTTTTCACTTAAACTACCTGAAAACCCACAATGGATCTATTCAAGTTAGTGGCATTATTTACCATATGTTAAAAGTGGAGAACATACTCCTGAAATGTCATTCTAATCTTGTACTTTAAAAACAAGAAAATAGTAACATTGTCCTGTGCCTCTCTCAATTCCTCAATACATCTTTCACTGCTTGAAGATGTCCAATCATGAAAATTATGCTTTCTCTTAATACTGAAATCACACCATAATTGAGATAGACTTGAGGCACCCTCAGAACAATTTTTGCTGTTGATAAATTTCTTTCCATATTTTTCATATTTGCTTTGGGTACGCAACCTAACAAAAGGAATTGAAGCAATCATGGAAGGAGAGCAACTGAGGCAGAGGACATTATAAATAAAGCTGGTTTTTAGGAGAGTTGCCAAGGCATTGGGAGGAGTCTGTATTCTTCAATTTGTTTATTTATATTAGTAGCCACAATTTGACACTTGGGAATTTTTCTGTGCAACTTGGCAGCTACGACAAGAACGAACTATCATTCATAGTGGGGTTTTACTGATGGCAAAATAAAACCATCCATGTGTTTCTGAGACCCAGATACAGAAAAGGGGAAAAGTGCTGGTGTTAGCAACTGAAAAGATCAGCTCATGAGAGGTCCTGATCTTGTACTGAAGGCTCAGTAAGCTTTGAGGGCCCGTGAGACTGGATAGGCAGAAGGCTGGAGCCATAACAAAAACTAGAGTTTTCCATGGTGTCATCAGAAGGTCTCCCCTTTTTTCACCCACATAAGTAAATAATGTCTTTCTTTTTTTTTTTAATTGCAAAGATTTGGGGATGATGAAGAGGAACACTCTAACAGGGCAATTCATCTTATCTGCCTGTATGTTTAACTTGCTCATGTCATCTTTCGTTTCAGATTTAAGTGTCAAGCAGCCATTATGTACAAGTCATAAAAAGGTCCTAGAAGGCATAACAGTGCCTATTGTCAGTCTTGATTTTATTAATTGTGCTTAAAATGTTTAAAAACATATTACACTGCAAAAATACCTGCAAGTTCTGGCTCTTAAAACAATGACTTCCATGGCATTTAGCATTTTCGGTGAGGGTGCCATTCACCATGTCACTTTCTCCCAAACCTGCCACAACAGAACTAAATCCTTTTACATCACAGTCAAGTTAATCAGAGAGTGAGGGGAAATAAAGCAGCAAATAATATGTTGCTTCTTGCTTTTGCTAGTCTGACCAGAAAGCTAGAACAGACAGCAGGGGATAAGCTAAAGACTCTAGGTCTGGTTGAAACAATGATCATCTTGTTTTGCTTTGCCATGGCCCCATAACTGCATGGCAAATAAACAACAATGTAAGTAAGCCAATCCATTTTCTGTCTAGTATGTGATTTATGAAGGCAATAACCAAGTGAACAAGGGGATTCAAACCTTTTGGTTGCTTTTTAATTTTAGTTCCTTTCAGTTCTATTGTAAGTTTAATTTGAAATAGTTTGGGGGGGGGGGAGAAGCAGCAGGGGAGGCCTCTTACATCTTCATAAGAAGTGTATACCTAGCTTTTATCTTTTGCCTTGTGCGAAGAAGTTTATTTGCTTCTCCCTATTGCTTGATTAATACATTCTGCTAAATGTTAATATTCTCATTTGGATCTTTGTCTCTTAGATATTCAAAATACAGGAATTGAAAGATTGAGTTTTCAGATTAAGAACCCATGGCTCCCATTATATCTTATAGGAGCTATCTGTTCTCAGTGCTTGTGTAAATCAGACTTATGACTGATCTATGAAGCTAATTGCAGCTCTAAAATTCAAAACTACTTTGCTGGTTTTCAAAGGAGGCTTGGAAAACGCTGGATTCCTCAGAGAACTTATGCTATTTTGTGTTAATGGAAGGGCTTATCAAAAAAGAAAGAAAAGGTATTAAGATTGTCCAGTCAAACTAGTACCTGTGAACATAGCAGGTGTGCACTGAAAGAGTGCAGACTGGATTTGCCATTGGCCTCAATCTTGTGTGCTCATATATATCACTACAGAATTTTAACTGCTATTGAAAGATTAAGAGGAGCATTCCTCATCCATCCTGTGTTGGTGTAAACACATACACAAGATGTAAAGCAGCAGAAAATGTGGCTCCATACATGTCCATGCAGTTCTTCAAATGATGTGGTATGACACTGATCTCAGCAAGAAGCAGGCTACCAAAATGCTCAGAGGAACTGAGGATGGAAGCATAACTGCCCCCCATGAAATGTCTAGTACCTGTGGCTAGTACAAGGCTCTGTTAAATCCCTGAGTACCCACAGATTCCAGCTTTATGTCAGACTGAGCTGCTGGAGACCAGTGTCTGCTACCTCGAAGGGATGCCTCCAGTCAACTGATCAACCTCATCTTCAGCTGTGGGATAACAACCAGGGATTTCAGTTCCCTCCCAGTCCACTAGCTAGAAATAAATGAGGGCCAGCTGACCCTGTCATTGGGGGATTGTTCTCCAGTACAAGGGGGAATCACAGCTCCTGCTGGTTTGGGAGCCCTGACTGATAGAAGCAAAATGCAATGAGTTCCATCTCTGAGAAGCCACATGTAAGGCAGGCTTGCCTGCTCCCAAGAATGAGAGAAATGGGGCAGCAACTGTGGTGGGATAGCAACTAGTGTGCCTGCTTTGTTAAAAAACATGCCCCCAAAACCGTGTCTCTTTTTGCCTTATCATCCCATTGTACTAACTGCAGCAGCCAATTTTCAAACAAGTCCATTGCAAATAATTGCTGAATAATATCAATAGCATTAAAATTGTTTTTCTCAAATAACAACTATGGAATGGGCAAAAATACATGTGAGAAAGATGTGGGTTTTAAACAAAAATGTGCCAAGGACTATGCAACAGTAAGTGAGCCTATTGATTTATAGGGTTAAATAAAGGTAGAATGTGACAAATATTGCACACCAAATCCATTTCCATGGAAGCAACTGAGACAAACCTCATTCTATAAGAAATTATGCAAACCAGCTTTTTGTGGAGAGCTCTCTGTGGACTCCCAGCTCTTATGTGAAATTGAATGTACAGTTCAAACTCTGTATATATTTATTGTAGGTACAAATAAAAAAATATAAAAAGATTAAAATATGTTCAGAGGCAGAATTTTTTTTACTGATAACATTATGTATCAATGCTGTAATTTCAAATGTACAAAAATTGTTAACTGGGTCTCCAAAACTTCTAAGACTGCTTTAAAACATTTTTCTTCCCTTTCAAGTTTTATCATCTTGTACCATTGATCACCTAAAGCATACTTGTTCCAGCTTTTGACTTTGATAAAAACCCCTTATTTTCTTATAAATGTGTAGTATAAGATTCTTATGTAGAGCCCAAGTGGAAGCTCCCCTCCCATATTTGGCAATATCATTTTATGTACAAGATACAAATATGCAATGTACTTAAGGTGTACTCATTTATGGCTGTGGACAGTGTAATCCAATCAGTTTTGTGCATGACCACAGGAGCCAGATTTTCATGAGGCCCCTGCTGATGCCCCGTCAAAGCAGGCTGCACAGATGATTTCTGAGAAGTGTCTCATTTAGGGTAGCTGTGACTTAGTACAGGCTCGCTCCTAATCTATTTCAGGGGCTCAGTTCCTTGCTCAGCACAGGCCATTAATTTACAATCTAGCCTATTGTTACTATTAAAGTCAACATCAATCAACAGTTATTACTTGTATCACCCCATCACAGTAACAGTTATTTTCTGTTCTCAGCTGAATGAAATATCAGAACATCCAAAATACCTTAGTGTGAATGTGTAAATGGAAATTGCTGTATCAGTCAGTGAATTCAAGTTTCATGATTATGAAACTCAGACTAAGATCCAGACCAAAAAGATATAAGGAGCTGTGGCACTCCACTGTTAAATAGCAACCCCAGTGGCAGCTTCTGCAGCCCTGAGTGAAAGCCTTGGCTCCTAGGCAAAATGTGAGAAAAATCAGGCACCTTAAAGCAAGGCCAAAACTCAATCACTAGAATTTGTTTTTTCTCCTCAGCTTTCAAGCAGAAAATACACCTTTTCCTCTTAGAGTTCAGTCTGCCTTTACTACAGTTGACCATTTATTTCAGATGAAGTGTGGGGCTCACATTTTTCTTTCAGAGAGGGATACACCATCCTATGCAGTAATGAACACACTTTCCAAATGCAGGAAACCAGTTCTGCCCTCTGCCTAAAGAGTGTCAAACTGCTGCCTTCCAAGTCAGTGCCAAACCCATTAAAATCTGGGACCTGCTGGTGAGGATGAAAGCTCTGTTCCTCACATTGAAGCTGTTTACTTTGAATGGTGGATTTAAAGACTAATACGGTCAAAGAAAATGTGCACATGAGGGAAAGTGTGAGTATAACCAGAAAACTCATGGAAGCAGGGAATGTGCTTTGTAAGCCTATGCTTACAAACCAATTTATGTTTATTTCAACTAATGATTAAGAAGCTCAACCAAATGGTGTCCCTGAGAGGAGCTAAATGCTAGGTCTATGCTAGGTGGCATAGTGTTGGCAGAGTAGTCAAACCAGTCAGCCCTGTCAAAAATGAGCACCCCAAAATGAGCACCTTTTGAGGATACTCAGTAAATGTCAGTGGAACTTTTCTGTTAACACTTCTCTACTCTGCTGCTTCCAAAGACTACTCAGGCCAGACCCACAGTGTATGCTGAACAGAAGTCCTGCAACAGTAACAGACAGCTTGCAAGCCCTTGCAGTGTCAAGGCAAGACTCTGACTGTACCCCCTTACCTATCCTGTGACAAGCCACCACAGTGCCTTTCAGCATCAATCCTGGGCTTTCTTCCAGGCTGTAAAACTAGTGGTCTGGAAAAAGCTAGAAAGCGATAGCTAGCTCCACTGGAACTAATTGGTATCATCACCAGCCACTTCTGAGAACAAAAATGGGTTCCCACAGGCCATCTCTATTCATCCTAGACCTATTCTGCTTGGGTGCATACTACAAGTGACCACTGGTGAGGTCAGACTGTCCTTAGCATTGGGCCACTAGTTTCAGAATGACAAAAGATAACACTGTGGTAGATTCAGGCAGTGGTTCTCATGGGCAGTGTACCCATTTTTAGAGGTGATCTGAGCTGTCCTCCTGCCAGCACTGACACTGGTTGTACAGGAGTGCACATACGCTGTCCATGAGGTCCTTACTACTGCTGCTGCCACAGCACATGTGGCCTCATGCAACTGTGGTGGCCTCCACAGGTAGTTCAGCCACATCCTCAGCTAAACCCCAGTGCCTGCCAGGAGTGTGTGTGGGAACTTCAGGCCCCATTGCTGCTGTAAGGTCATCTTGACACTATATGAGAAACATAATCAAGAACACTTGTGTGTCTTGCTTCTAATGAGAGGAGAAGCAGCAGCCTGTCTGCTCCATTTGACTAAGCAACATGAGGATATGGATTCCACAAGGAACAGGCAATGCCCAATGTTGTCTGAGCAAAACAGTCACTTAACCATCATGGCCATTTTAACTTCTCAAATTTCTACCCTTTTCTCTTTTTGCATTCTGTGAATTCCTATAATGTTTCTTTACCTTATCCAATAATATTTCTTTACCTTATCCATCAGAAATGTTTTCATATTGGGTAAAATAAAAAACCTACCTCATTAGAAAACAGGAGGCTGGCATCTCCCACTACACATTCTGCCTTACTTCCACATTAGTTTCAATTTTCACATCTAAATATGGTAATTATTTGGGTATTTTGATGTAAATCATGAGAGATATTTCTTGTACTTCAGCAGCCAAACATGGGGAGCTAGCACTAATCTGGCAGAGCTCATTATCTGTAACATCATATTAATGAAGTCTAAGACAGATCTGAAAGCTGAATATCCTTTTTTAATTTGCAGTTACAGCTACCATAGAACTAAAAGTATCAGATTACAAATGTCAGGGCATCGTTTTTCAAAGTGGGAAACTGTGTTCGGAATAGCCGAATCATGTTGTAAGACCATATTTTAAACTTTAGAAATAATTTTCAATACTATTTATGATGAGCCTGTGGTCCAAAGTTAAATATGACTCTGAAATCATATATTTAGTCAGAATGCCTAAAACAGGCTCCTAGCTTACACCTCAGGTTCAGGAGCTGAGTGAAGCAATCCTTCTGAAGTGTCTACTGTAGTGTATGGTATTATCAGTAGAAAGAGGTGGAAACCCTGAGAGGCCTCTGGAAAAATGAAGATACTTTAAAAAATCTAATTGTTTGACTTTGCCTTAACTTTGGCAGATAGAAGTCTTTGAAGACATGCAACAAGCCTCATTAACTACATAAGAATAACAGGCCTTAATTTAAAAGGATTACTTTAATAGATGCTTAGTTTTAGGTGCCAAGCAGAACAGATGATGGAAGAGCTAACTGTTTCTTTGTTTGGTGACAGCTGAAATAATGGAAAACTACTTTCCAAGGACTAAATGCAGGCAAGAACAGGCTATGCTATCCAAGTGATCTAACACTGAATAGACAAACAGCGGGTCCTAGCTGACTCCAGATATGTATCTGTGTAACCCAGAGAAAATCAAAGACCAGACAGCATCTAGGAGATGCCTGTGGTATGACGCTGAAGAGCAGTTATGAGCTAGTTAGAAGTTTGATTACAGAAAATGTGTTCTGCTGTTTGATTCTTGCCATGTCTGAGGGAAATGAGTCATTCTTAACATTGTTTATAAATAAAAAGGAGGCTTTCTAAACAAAAGAAATGAGGGATTATTCAACTCCATCACCAGATTCTGATCTTGATTGACATAACTAGATCAAAATGGAATATTATCATGAACTGTAAAATGGTATATTTTCATTAAAAAGAAGATTTGGAAGTACTTCAGTATGACCCCATCTTTCAGATCTCTTAGTTTTCTGTAAATAAATCTGTTTGCATTTTTTTTTGTCTCCTTATAGAAGTTTATTCCATGTAATCACACCTAGAATGTGGTTAGTTTTCTTTCAGCTTACTCCTTTCTCTGACAAAATGCATGTATTGCAAAATCACATGAAACCAGGACCTGGTGAACTTCTTCCTGGCATTACTTTTCCTTTTTCCTTGCTCCAAATATTCTGAATATATATATTTTTTTTTGTTGTTTGTTTAAATAATAACATATAGGAGCTATAATACAAAGTATAAAGAGGACTAGAAAGGGAGCATTACCTTTTTTTCCATGTTTACAGTAATCTGTTCTTATTGCCAGTCTGATTGCCAGGCTTGTAGTGCTAGTTCCATTCCTACTTATAGAGAGAAGCTGAACAGATAAGCCAAAAAAAAATACATTAGCATGACCTCAGTACATAAATACTATGATATCAATAATAATAATGTATTACACTTCTACTGTCTTTCTCATCCAAGGATCAGTTGTGGGAATAAAAAAGAACCTGGGTAATGTATGTTGCCTATGAAGATCCAATTTCTATGTCACAGGTTCAGGAGGTGCTTGTTAAATAACATAAACTAATGCAGGATTTCACCATATTCTGCACTGGTTCTGCTCCAGCCCTGGATCTGTGTCAAGGTCAATAACCTTTTCTGCTGTGTAAATAATTGATTTTTCGCTGTGTCTGTTGAATGAAAAAAAAGAAAATCAGATCAAACCAATTGTTTTCTTAACTCCCCCTTCCCCTTAAAATTGCATTCAAGTAAAATGTTCTAGACTACCTAAAACAGAGAGGATTGTTTGCTTCAGAAAAGCAAAAGAAATAGTTTAAAATCACAGAAATAAACAGAAAACAGAAAGCATAAAACAGAAAACAGAGATTGCTTCCCTATGTTAACCTCAGGATACAAAAGATTCAGGCTAAATTTTCCATTGGCTCCTAGAGAAATGTGAATACCCATCTCCCATTGCTGAGACTATGCTCTATTCCATTTCCTCGAGGGTTGTGCAGTAGCAGGACACTCTAAGACTCCTTCCCCTGCACATTACACTTAGTGTAAGCTCACAGATCCATGGACTGGCACTCAAGCAGCCCATGTGGAAGTGACATTCATTTCTTATGCTTAGTACATTCTCATGGTAATTTTGTCTCAGAGGCCCTTTCAGTGGTTTATAAGAAGCAGAAAAGTTTCAGTGGAAGAAATTATTGCTGCAGCATGTGGTGGTTTAGAAGATGCTCCAAGGCACAGCCATGGAATGAGATGACCTGAACTCCCAATTCCTGCATGAGCTGACACTTCTATAATTGAGCTGGCCAACCTTTGGCCAGCTGGAGCCATGCTGAGAGCTTGGCTCACAGATATGGGGGACAATGAATTTTTGGCTGAATTTGCCATTTTCTAAAAATGTTGCACATTTCCTTAATATGCCAAAACCATACTTGTTGTTTTGTTCACCACATAGACTGGTTCTTGCTTCATGCTCCACTCTGAGAGGTTTGGCTGCTACATACTGAAAGCCATATGGTTAAGAATCTTCAGTGGGAGAATACTGTAGCAGCAAAACTTTGAAAGAGTCTAGCAGATAATTCTTAACGTAGATATTAAACCTGCAAGAGTTCAGTTTAATATCACTGACCTTTTTGAGGAAAAATATTGCATGTCTCTCCCTTTTCTATGTCTGTATTCAGTTTCAAAATGCTTCAAAATTCTTCAAAATTGTTTAAAAATTAATAAAGTAAATTAACTGCTCGCTTAACTCGAATATAACCACAGTATTTACCCAAGTGTAAATTCATATAATTTGGTAAGAATGGACATTGGCTGACCTGTAAGCTTCATCTAAGAATCTTGTTTAACAATGTATATCTTCAAAGTTGGTTTGCCAGTATTGAAAAAAACCTTAAGTATGATGGATTTGCCACAGAATTTGGAATTAATCACATTGAATTTTATCAGCTTTGACCTATTTGCATAAAGCCTGGATCTGATTCCTTAATACCTATACTGCATGGATGTCCAGAACATGTGGATACAATCCACAGAGTTATAAAAAAAACATTTATGAACAAAGAGGAAAAACAACCTGGTCACAGTTCCAGGGAAAAGTCAGCACAAGAAAAAAAAAGCCTCAAAAATTACTGACTCCTGATGCTGTACTCAGATAACTGAACCATGTCTTGGCTCAATTTCTCAGCAGGAAATCAGAGATCCTCTAAATTACTCTGTAGCTGAATGTGAAAAAAATAATTAGTTAATGATATTCTTTTTTTTTTTAAACATTAAAAATTTCTTCCTGTTAAATATACTGTGCTGTTAGTAGTTGATATCTAAAAATAAATGGAGAAGAAAAATATGGTTAAAATGCATTTCCTTGGTCTGGAGACAAACAGTGTTTGTAAACAGAGTAAGACGTGTGCAGGGCTTTCCATATGTGTTGTGCATTAGCCTGGAGCCCTTAACTCTGAAGCCATTATGCTGATAAAGCTTCTTTCATCTATAACAGAAGTTTTACCTTTCCACGTGTGCTTAGTGTGTGCACATCTGCATCCAGCATGAACGATTCAGTGTGCTTTGCGATTCATGTCACAAGTAGTAAATTAGATTGAAATAAGAAGCTACCCCAAAAAGAATTCAGTGTGTGTATATTCACAATATAGAACAGCAGCTTTTCTTTTCAGTGGTAGGCTTATCTTCTATCTGCGACTAGTTACATTAAGGCATGAACATTCATTCACATGAGATGCCTGACGCCATAAATCTCAAATTCTCTCCTTGCTTCCAGTCTTGCCTCCATTGTGCTGGCTATGCTAATGAAAAGCAGGTTTTCGGTTTCATATGTACGTGCATGTGTGCAAAATAAGGAGGGGTTTTGTCATATAGGCACTCACACTGCTCAGCACAAAGATAGCAGCCCACTGAAGGAGAAAAAGTATAATATATGCAATAAATCTGGAGAAAATCATCAGCATGTAGATGCTTTTTCTGGCTTCATAACTATTTTTATAAACATGCAGAAACCAATACATCATTGAAAATAAAGCAGTGCATTGTGTTATATTTCATGGTGTTTACAGAGAAAAACAAGCTTTTTAACCACCTGGCAAGTACTTTAAAAAAAAAAAAAGAAAAGAAAAAAAAGAAAAGAAAAAGAAAAAAAAAAGGATTTGTAAAAGCAAGAGCAAGCATTATAAAGAGAGGGGGAGGGGAAGCTAGGGACATCTCATTTGCACATGTAAAAATGCAAATTCGATCCATGTCTTTCTTATCTAGTGGTAACAGACTTGGCTCATGGAGCACAATAGCACCTACAGTTCTGTGGCCAAAAATAATGAAGTTTAAAAGAATTGATTGGATTATGGAAACACTTTTATAAAGCCACGTGTTCATTAGCAGATGCCTGCCACCTACGTAGGAATCGATGGCATGAAAAGCCTGAAAGTAGGGTGTAACCCCTTGATTCTGGGATACAGACACATTTAGGGCCAATAAGACTCCCTGTTGTGTAACCGCTAGCAAATGCAGAAAAGTGCGGGGACTTGGACAGTAGCTACCAATTTCCTGCTTCTCCTCCTATTATCATGTAGGTTGGCAGTCTCTTTTAGAGCAAAGCTCTTTCCTTTGGCTTGTGCCAGATTAGTTTACATCTCTGATAGCTGACACCTAAATAATGTTGACATAGCTGCAGAGCTTGATCTGGTAGATTCATTTTGCCTGAATGTCCATAAAACCCAAGCATGATATTAACAAATGAGAACAAATTCCTCTGAATTATCTGAAGCGATTTTGTCTCCATATTAGGAGGGAGTTTGCTTTATAAGGGTTTTAAGAATTAGACTATTGCAACTGAGGGCTGCAGAATTCAAGGCTATGGTACATGGTCTCCCCGGTAAGGATTCATCTATCAAAACTTTTTCATTGCACGAGAAACAGTGGAGCCTTTATAAAACTGGGAAAATGTGTTTGCCTTTCCTGTCTCACAAGCAAGCATGCTGAGGAAAGCGAGGGTTGGAAGCGAGTATAAAATCAGAGCTGGGGGTGGAGACGACAGTGGGGAATATAAGCAGCTGTAGTTTTCTACAAAAGAGAAAAAAAACCCAAGCTCGCTGCTCTTGCAGGGATAAATCTTCAGCTGGGTAGCACAGCAAAGCACTCACAGAGTCTCCGAACCACTTGCAAGTAATTTGCTATCCCTCTACCCTTCCATATGAGCTGAAATCAGATACAAACCAATTACCGCAAAGGCAAACATGCGCTCGGCCGCTGCAGCAGCAAGCTGCCAGGTGCAGCCTCAGGCTTTGCCAGATGGGCACAGTGTGACTTCGTACCTCAAAGAGGGTCTGGGAGCCCGGCTGGGCTGGGGGAGGTAATTTGTAAAGAGCACAGCATATGCCGCCTGATATTTAGAAGAGTATGTATCTGTTGCAGTTTACCTGTCATTTTTGTCGGTCTTTGCACCACGTGGCCCAGTAACTCCGTGCTGTGGGGATCTGGCAGCAGATCGGCTGCAATGAAACTCTTGTGCATCACATGCTTCCACATAATTATCCTTCCCATGTGCTCTTTTTTATACCCATTCAAGGAAACCACTCATTAGAAAAACACAGCCTGCTCCTCTGCCTGTGACCAGCCTGCTCCACCAAGAAAGTTGTGACCATGATTTCAGTTTCCCCCCCCACCTACCCCAGTGCTCTCCAGGCTGCATGCTCACTGTCGGATGGGATATGATTACAGTTTACCCTCATGCAGAAGTGGGAATTCTTGCACTCACTATGCACTGAATCTTGATGAAAGATACTTTTGACCTTACAACTACAGAAAGTATGAGACAGGCATCAGCTCAAGGCTCTGTGGATGAAATAAAATTTCCCCTTGATATCAGCAGAACTACTCTTTGGGGATCACATAAGTAGATAACGGGGCCCACCATACAGTTAACAGTGGGGCAACAGGAGATGATTTTGTTCTAGTTTTGTCTTTTAAAACTCAAACCCCATAGCTTTTAATGAACAGTCTTTTTTTTTTTTTTTTATTCCTTTTTTCTTCTTTGGACATTATGGACTAAAATGTACATGTTGCTAATCCCATCTTTTAAAAGGAACTTTCCCTGTTCCCCGAACCAAACACTCTTCAACAAATCAAGTCTCCTACATACTTGAAGATGCCTGAGGTATTTCAGTGCTGTGATTACTTCTGAGTTTGTAGAAGCAGACTGAAAGCTTAGTGTAATGGAAAAGACTGCTGAAAACTTTGCTAAACAGATGATCACATTCCTCAGTTTGTTTTACTTAGTTAGCATTTTTGCCTGCTGTGAGGTGTTTTCCTTGGATGGTTACCTACAAATACAGCACTGACCTCAGTGTGCATGAAGCCGGCCAGCACAGACAAACAGAGCCAATTGGACATGCTCTATAAATCATCACCCACATCCTTCCAGCAGCAAAAATGAAAAGGAAAGGAGGAGGGGGTAAAACAACTGGTGAGTGTTCCACATGAGGAAATGGGGGCTATTTGGTGTCACCAGCTGGAAATACTCAGAGTACTGAAGAGAAAGGTACCGGCATGAGCTAGCTCTATGCTGGATAAAGCACTAACATTATAAATAAATGCTATCATCTTACAGACATCTTGCATGGCAAAATAATAGGCCTAAAAATGCCCTCTGCTTTAACAGGCACCGATCTCAAAAAACAACCACAGAAATGTAATACTATGACTTATGAAAAAGTTCTTACATCCAAGAGGTTTAAGGGTGTCTCTTAGCATAATTCACTCTAGTTCTTCAATTCCAAATGTGTCTGAGGTGTTTTTTATTTCTGTGCTGGAGCAAACCCCAGGCAAGCACCTAAGTTATCTCCTCATTTCTCTATTATCCACAGAGAAAAACTCATCATAGGATAAGTCAGGTAAAGGACCTTTCTACCACATCTTCAGTCTTCATGAGCTGCAGAGAAGGATCTAGGCACACTTGACTGCACTGGGCAGCTTACATTTAGGCTAAGACACCTTGCGTTATCTGATTTAGGTAGATTATTTTCTCAGAAAGAAAAAGCTTGAAGAAAACCAATTGTTTTCCCAGTATGACAGTTCCCCTGACTCCTTTGTATGAATGCATTTCAGGAGGGACTGAAATTTTACTTTCCTGTGTACCTAGTGATTTTTCAGACTTCCAAGTTACAGCATCAAACTTATTCTGACTGCAGTTCAGTCAAAACTTTTGCATTCTGTATAAATGAGTATTAATCAATGACGGAGGTACTAATTGAATTCTCAGTCTTCTTCCTGGTTCATCAGCTATTTTAAGTTAAATTGCTCTTTGAAAATATTCAGCATGACCCTTTGTAGGAAAAGATATGTCCTAAGGGGCCTATCTCAGCAAGAGGGATCATAGCTGAAAATTCCAAGTGAAAACATGCATCTAATTACTTTTGGAGATCTGGCCCAGGACTTACTCTGTCCTTAGCATGTCCTGCTATATAGCTCTAGGAGTTCTTTGATCATTCTCTTTGCTAAAACTCCTTTTGCTTTGAAGAGAAGACCTTGCTGTTTTCACTTGATGATAGAGCACATGCAATTAAGGGTTGCAACACTTAAGTAATTTTGTCTACATCTGCAAATACAATGGGCCAGTGACTATTCTGCAGCCCCAAGGCCATCTGCCATGTCATCCATTGCTCACATCCATACAGTTAAATTTTCTTGTCTGTTCACCATCACCACCTTCATCCACAACATTCGTTCACAACAGGGAGATTGTGTTCAGATTGCCCATTGAAAGCAGTTCCTGGTATGTGCTATCCCCTGAACTGTGTTCAGGCATTGGCTGGGACTGCCAGCTGGCCATGGCCAAAACTATGTCAGGGACAATTCTAAAAGGTAAACTACAGATGACTGGGTGCCAGGATATGGATCCATATCCTGGTTCATTTTAGTTCATTAATACAGGTATGGTCTTTTTGGATTTAGCCTTCACAGTCAAAATATGTTAGATTCAGCTTCCCTGGCTTTAGACTGTCTTTAGTTAAAAAGTATCATTATGCTAGGCTCCCTATGCAGTCAATGGAAAGACATTTCCAGAGCAGAGTTCAAATGTCCTTATTAACACAACACACTCACTCACAGACACCAAGATAAATAAGCAAACAAAACCCAGCTAAACAAAAAATGTGTGATATGATGATGGGAAGGGACAGTAAAAATATCAGAGACATCAAGAATCTGCCACACAAATACAGCATTTCTGCTTCAAAAAGATTAAGGATACTCAAGATTTGCTTGTTTTCTGTGGGGCTGAAATGGCTCCTATGGGTAAGCATTTCTAACTCTGTTCTGGCCAGACCACATCATAGCTGAAAGGTGGCTCAAACCTAGAGGCAAGATTACAGACTCATTTTCTTCATAAATCACTAGGTACAACATTTCAATGCATTCACCTCATCAGCTGGTACAAGCTGAATGTAAAGCTTTCCAAAGAATTTTGGTGTAAGTCATTGGCAAACTCCTCCTAAATACATATATATATATATATATATGTATAAGCTGACTGTGGGGAACTTGTAAAAACTGAAAATAATTCTTGTCCTTCAGCAAAAAAAATGATGTCCAGAAATGTCTTTCTTGGATTCATTTGTGCCTGTGCCTGGCTTGCCAATGACTGTCTTTGGTTTCACAAATCCATGACTACTGTCAAACTGGAGTGATTTATAGAGCAAGAACCCTACCGTATGCCTCCTGGCATGGTTGCAGGGAAGTGCTCTCACCAGAAGCCTCTAAGTTGGTATTCTGCAAGGTTCAGCCTAACGAGTATGCTGAAGGGAAAACTGCATTGCCTAACAATGAGCCAGTAACTTGTTTCATCATAGTAACTATGCCTTAAATCAAAATGTTTGGAAAATTTTAATTTCCAGTTTCAGAAGGAATGATATTTCTTTGCCTTTTTATTTTTTTTCTTCCAAGAGAAGAAGTAACAAGCAGGGAACAAGACTTAAAAAAAAGTCTGTAAGCAAAATACTCATTTTATGCTTTCATTATTCTTTTTTTCTTACCCAAATTATGATTTTCCAGATAGTACTAGTTTAAGCATTTTCTGAGTAACATACTAAAATCAGTTCCATTCATTATTTAGCTACTGCAACATCAAAATCAAAACCTTGCCTTGAAACCTGACATTTGCTGTTTCAGAATCTAGCTTTTCTGCATTAATCTCTCAGATTTACTTCTGCTTTTCTCTTTCTTGAATCACCATCTGTATATTGTTTGCACATCATGCTTGCACCAAATATTGGTACTGTGTATTCTGCTAATAATGGTAATGATTTTCTCACATAACCCCCAAAATGAAGAAAGCAGTAGTTGATTTCACTAAACTAGCAGACAATGAAAACTTAAACCTGATAAATTTACTGTCACTTTTACAACAAAATGCCTGGCCAACTAGAAATATTATCGTGTTTATCCATGTATAAGTTTGTATACATATTATATATATGTATAACTCATACATAAGTATGGGTAAAATTTATGTATGGTTTCAAAACTGATTAGGCATTAAACAAAAATGACAAATTATTTCAAATAAAGAGGAAACTAAGAAGACAGGCATAACTATTTTATGTTATGGACAATAAACATATGGAATATATTAGCAGGAACTGGGAACTGCAGCAAAGCACAGAAATGATTTGAAGAGACACCTCTGCAGATTTTCTCCTCTCTTTTTTCTTTATCTTTTTTATTTTCATAGAAGAGGAAAGGATTAAGAAGCAGAGTGAAAAAGCAGGAAAGTAGGCTCAAGATGCACTAAAAAAAATGCACGCATACGAGGCCAGATGGCTTCTTCCTGTTCCTGAAAACATCTTATGTTCTTGACATGGGCCTCATTTTTAAACTGAACTACAGGCCAGCAAAACCAATTTTTACTGGTGAAATTGTCTGTGTCCCACTTGTAGACACAATGCCTTGTTCAGCTGAATCCCTGTCTTCAGGTAAAGCAGCCCTGTTCGGCTGCCTGGCTCACGCTCATCTTTCTCTTCCTCAAGCTCTTCCACGAGGCTTCATGAACAGCTCACAACCTGCACCCGAAACACAGAGCTATGTTGCATGGCAAAGTGCCTTGAAATGCTCACTGCGTGGGTGCTGTGCTGATTCCCTGAACTCCCACACTCCACTGCTCATTTATATCTTCTCTCTGTGCTGGGATTTATGAGCTTGTTCACAGATCTTTCCTGAGATGTCCCTGTTTGTGACACCTCCCTCCCCAACACGGTTCATGTGGGGTACTTTCTTATTTTGGTGCATCACTAAGTAAACTTATTTGTTGGGTTCAGCACTGTGTGGAGCTGAAGGTTTCTGAAATGCATGAACAGAGCATCTCATTTCTCACAGAACTCTTCACATTTCATATATTGACCAAAAACCTTGTGGTAAATCTCAAAAGCATGTAGTCAGGGCAGGCTTGCCTGGCTCAGAGGGACAGGTTCTGTTGGCTAAGCTGAGGTACCATTTACTATTTAAGAGAGTCTCATTGGGTGTTCCTGTAGGGATTTATGTAAATGAAACTGTCACTAACTGGTCTGCTGCTATTTTATTATCTAACATGTTATGCATATTACAGCTGTCGACCATAGGATCAGGAATCTCCATGGCAAGAGATGTTCCCCATACACATTGGATTCCCAGCTATGAACAAGTATGTTTGGCTAAATCACATAAAAGAATTGCAGTCTGAGTCACATTTTTTAAATAGCTGAAAGACTTTACCACAGGAGAATTTTCACTTCTGGTAAGCTATGAATAACAATATTAAAATACACACTGGTATAATCATCATCCCAGACAAGATCTTGCCCATCACACGGCTGCTTCATTCAAGTCAATCTTCATTCCTTGGGAAATCTTAATATAGACAACACTAGAAATGTTTTGAAAGTGATTACAATGTCTCCAAACAGAATTAAACAATGACACCAAAATCAAAAATTTAAGAGATCAAATTTTCAGCTGGGGTAAGCTAAGCCATTTAACATATACAACAAGCATAAAGTATATTTTAAGGACTTCAGATACTCCAGAAAGGCTGGGCACACCAACAGACCTTTGTGTAAAATGGTTCTATCCCAAATAGACTTTGAGATTCTCATTTAGAGAGTCCTAATCTAGACAAGAGTCAGGAAGTAAAAGATGAAATGTCCTTTTTATTTGTTCTAGGTAAGGTAATAATTGTCAACTCTAAAGTTTGTAAGCATAAATAAAGATGACAATACTGATTTTCTGGTAAGTAATTTTAGGTGGAAGGATGTTGTGAGTGAAATATCTCCTTATTTCAGAGAGGTAGTGGTAGCACCTCAGTCCTTCAACAGCAATAACAAAAGGTTAATTCCATAGCCACACATTTAATTCCCAGCATCACTTAGCCAGTGGCTATAAGAAAACTAAAAATGAAAACTAAGGTAATGCCAAGCAATTGTAAACCCAGTCTGACGAATTAAATTTGTTCTGCTGAATATAAAACAGAGGAAAAAAATCTTGTTCTCCGATTCTTTGTAACATTTACCAGTCTATCCCGCCTTTCCCTGATGCCTGTCGCCTTCTCTGTCTTAAAAGTTTAATAAAAACAAATCATAAGCAGATTAACAAACACCGGTTCTTAATCTGCACTTGAAGTTTGACATACCTTTTTCAGATCTAGAGAACAGCTCCTGTGTCCCAAAGTTGGTCTGTTTTTCCAGCCATGCATTGGTCTAAAAATTATAAATTACTACTCCCTACAAATTCTGCCTCAGGTGAGGGTCCAATATGATTCCTGCTGAAGTGAATAAAAAACTTGCCATTGCCTTCATTACACCAGGACCTGGCCGTTACTTTGTAAAGACAGCTGTTGCTAATGAACAAGATTATTGGTTACTCAGCAGCTTCATTTCTGAGTTGGGAATTAGGAAGTGGATAGAAAAGTTTAAATTAAAAAATTTTTGTGCATTCAAACCAGATTACCCTAATTATAAGATTAATGGTGGCTCTAAGAGAAAACCCAGCCCTAGAAAGTAAACAGATGACCACAGAGAAGTAAAATGAGCTAAAATATTATTTGCATTTTGATGCAATTGCTCAGTGGAATTTTGATAGATGAAGTAATCCTATAAAAGAGGAAAGGGGAAGGTTTCCCTCCCTTCTCCCAGAACAGAAGACAGGAACCAGGCCTTGCATTTTTACATTACATCAGTGTGTTTTCATACAGGGACTAAAGACAAAGAAACAGAATCATAGAACAGTACAAAAAAAGCCCAAAACAAAATCCATCATCCTCTTCAAAACCCCAAACAAAATAAAAACAACACACAAATAAACCCCCAAATTCAATGCATGGCTGCCTGTGGGATGTGAGTGTAGGTGGCCACTAGCTGACATATTTCCAAAGGCATTATAATGCTTTCTCCATCCCATGAGGTGAATGCTTCAGGATGGCGATGACATTGGCTCTTAATCTATCAGACACATCATTTCACTTGTTTTACATACTGCAGTCCCGTTTGAATGTTAGGTGTTACCTGTTGGGGTTTTGGTGTGGTTTATTATGTCGTTTTCACAACTGTATTTGTGTTGCTGACTGCTTGACTTTGGTAAAGTATTTTGTACTAATCTTCAATGACTTTTACCCACATTTTCTTGTGCATGCTCTAGTTTATAGGGATCAGTATGAATTCTGACACTATCCTCCTCTTTCTGTGAACCTGACAAAGCAGTAACCAGCCTCTCTAATTTCCGTCATCCCCATTACTAACGTAAGTACTGTATACCAGACACAGAAGACATGTTTACTGATACCATTTTGATACATTTTTTCAGTTTAATAATAAACAACTAATAACTACTATTAAAGGCTAGCTTTTCTAGCAGTCATACAACCACTTCAGAGTAGTTTTACTCAAGAGTCAATGGGGTCTAGGGCACAATTTGTAACCTCCTTAAGTCAGTGTCTAAAACAGGCCAAATGAATCTCTCAAAGTGCCAATTTCTTTCCACTGACTATTCAGGTATCAGTATCTGCTCCGTTGATGTCTAAAACTAGATAAGGTGAATTTCAGCTGTTTGCTTCATTTCAGTTTTCTGTAACCTCATCTATGTTGTATAAAATAGTCTCAAGCAGCCCACTATGGTTTCATCAAGCCTAAAGCAACCAACTTGTCTAGGTACTCTCCCATTTGTTTTTCTTTCTTCTGGCTTGCACTCTTACCCTTTTAGTGCAGATGAGGATCATGTTATCCAACTCAAGCAAAACTAAAATATTTTTGCCTCTTTAGAACTGTCATTCCTGTCCACTTGAATAGTGGGCCCATTGTTTTCTTAATTTTCCAGTTGGTGCTGAGTATTTATGAAATGTTTTATTGCTACACATTTTAATGCTTGACAGTTTAACTCCATTCTGTGTCTGTCTTTTTTTGAATTTCCTGATCTTTTCTAATATTTCAAGAACTAACTTTTGCTGCAGCAGTTGGTCTTTGCAAAACAAGCTCTAGTTGATGAGCTAGTACACATCAAAAGCTAGACTCAAAAAGGCCTGTAGGTTATAAAGCTGACAGCTGCTGCAGATTAGTTGGGAAAAAAAAAAGTTTAGAAAATAAAGGATATTTTCCTGTAGTTACAAATTGCTGATATGTCACCTTCCCAAGTGCTGAGAACCTCTGGCTCCTGCAGAACACCATGGAGAACTGCATCATCAGAACTACTTCCACTGCTTGCAGTAAGATTGCCATTTGAAAATTGAATATTTCCTGCAAGAAGTCAAGAGCAAAGAGCATTTCAGCAGCTGATATAATCATTTTCTTAAACTCATGGAACAGGCTGAAGTCTAAGCAATACTATAGTGTTAGTAGCTAACTCCACTGATACCTCTCTCTAAGGGTTGTGAGTAAAGCACAGTGCTTTGGCAGACAGAGACAAATACCAACCTGCATTGGGTTGCTGAGAAGTAGAAAGGCAACTATCTAGGCAATGATTCTTAAACCAGCAATGTACAAGTACTAATGACCTAACAGATCTTTTGCTTATAATAAGACCTATAAAAGCTTTTGTATTTGTAAAGATCTTAGCTGCAGCCAACAAAGAGCAAAACAGCTGTTGCTTCAGTTTGACATTATCTAAAACAACTGTCAAGGTTCTCTCTGGGATAATGTAATAGTGCTCCTCCTAATTAATAACTGTAACTACTCTAAATCTGTCATAAAATGGCAGAATTTAACTAGACTATAAGGGGACATGTTATAACATTTAAAATATATTTTTGAGATATATAATGCTAAACTGTAACTGTGGGATTCTTACTATTCTGCTGTGTTTGCAATCACACTAAGATCAATATTGCATTTAATTATACACCTGAAAATGCAAATAACCTGGAAGCATCCAAAGGGACTTCAATTCAGATCAAAGCAGAAGAACACTAAGGTCTAGAAGTCAAGACAATAAAGCAAAAGTAATAGACAAGCAAAGGGAACTATTAACAGCACTCATCGTCATTTTGTTTATTGTAGGTTACAAGTGCCTTTCTTTTGGGCAGTATTCAATGACCTTTTCATGTCACAGATCCCATCTTCCTCCAGTCAAATTTACCCTATATATAAAATTCAGTCACTCCTATTTTGCAAGTTTAGATCAGTAAATAAGTGCATTTGTTTCTATTCACAGATTTCCATTAAGCAAATAAGCTTTCTAAACTAAGATATTATCTTGATTTGGAAACTATTTGAGTACATTATTAGGTGCTAGTAAACAATGTTCCAGCTCTTAGACTATTTAACAATGCAGACCAGTTACAATGTCAATAACGGTTGTTTTACTTTGTATGAGAAACTATTTATAGGAAATGGCATGATCCATTGACTTCAAACTGGATACAGGTCAGAAAAAAATCACAAAAAATCTTATGCTTTCTATCACAGAAGATAAAGCCAGATGAACTGCCATGGGTATAAAAGAAGTCTTGTCTTTTTTTCAAAGAAATCTGTGCAGTTCAGGATTTTTAGACAGAGTCACATAAAAGGACCTTGAGCTGCTAATACCAGCTAGTCTATTCTCTGTTGTCAAATAGTTCAGTCCATGAAAAAAATAAGCATTTTTAAAAAAGTTTACCTCCCTTGAATGCAAATAAAGTAAAAATAAATCAAAACACAAAATCAGTATTCAGTTTGCTTCTCCTGCTTTTATTGGTAGGTTTCCTTATGCTCCGTTTATACTCCATGTGCTTTACCATGCTTGTGAGCAGGTTCCTTTTACTGGGACCAGTTACCTTTTACTGGTATTTATAACATAACTTGACTTTCTCACACTGAAAAATTCACATCTGCCTAAGGAAGCGACCATATTTAATCATCTGCTACTTGGTGCCTACCACATGTATCCTGTTGATACACATTGAGGAGATGAATGCACAATGATTTGCAGAGGTCTATTAGTAAATATGGGAACAAATCCCAGTCTCAAAACGTTACAGTCAAGGGTTATGACTGAAGGAAGACTCAGAGATAGCTGGTGAGATGCATGCTGAAGTGAGCAGTCATAGTATTCTGGGTGGTATATTTTTACATTGAAAATATACAGGGAATTGCTGCATAGATGGGGACTGTAGCTGTAGTCTTAGCAATGGTCTGAGTTCTGAAATGCTCTTCCTGGGAGTCAGCCTCGCTGTAAGAAGTTCAGCTCCTTCACAGGTGAGAGCTACCTCTTGCAGAAAAGGATCATAGTATTTTTCCTCATGCATATCTCCAGGAGGCACTCACAGGCTCTGCAATGTTCTTTTCAGTGTGCTCTGAGAGTGGGGATGCTCACTCACAGTCTCCATCTCTTCTATCAAACAATATGCAAATCCATTCCCTGACTCAGCTAGCACAGCCTGGCCACTTCCATACTCTTAAACATTACAGTCCTCTAAATCAGGGTGGCCATACACAAATTTGATTATATGTATGAAGTCTGCTGCCACAGGCTGAAAGCCTGCTAGAGACTCTTCTATGAATTTAGCAGTATAGGCAGTTACTTTCCAGAGCCAGTACTACTGCTCTGGTGCCAGCGCAGACATCACTGCACTACACAACACCAAGATCCCTGCAAAGCCAACAGAAAAAGGTGATTAACTGCTTTTAATATAAAAGCCTCTATCTGTTGTACTATGTAAATGATGTCTAAAGTGAATGCATAAGAATCAAGGCCTTCTTTTTTCTGTTTTCTTATTAAATTCTCATTAAATACCAAAAATTACTTTTGGTGAACACAAAATATATAATTCAGATCAGGGTCAATTCTGCTGAAATGGCAGCAGAGCTCATGCATCTAACAAGGCAACACCTAATAGAGACATGTGGTGTCTCCATTTCATTAAGATATTACCAAGCTTATGTTACAAAAAAAGAATATCAAGGGAAGTAATCAGAGGACAAGAAAACAGTCAAGAAAAGGAAAAAAAAAAAAAGAAATTTAGTTTCCTGTAAAAATCAGACCAAAATAAAAATAACTTTCCAGGAAAAGAGAAAGCACAAGGGGGAAGAGAATAAACAAAATGGAGACAAGATATCATGGATTAACAGAAAATTATCTGGAAGGAGGAAATAAATGAGACTACACCTTGGCGAAAGAAAAAAGAAGTATCATAAGAGAGTCTGCAGTTAGGCTTATGGAATTGATTTTATTTGCACACCTAACAGCGAAATATGCAGTATTTCTCAAAAAATCTTTCATGAGTCAGTGTGGAATGAGAACACAGTGGAAGGTGATAACTTTAAATAATGAATGCTGATATCATTTGAGAAAAATCTTTACTTATTATTCTGCACAAAATTCAACCACTGGGCTATTGTGGTTAAAATAAAAATACTTTCCACTGGACTTTTCTTTTTTTTTAAATCGTGAATTATAAACTTTATAGGAAAAAGGACCAAAGCCAGTGTCTCTTACGCAAGACTGGATGATGTGTGTTGCTCTACAACTGTTGTTGTGTTTTTAATTTGCTTGAGTTGATTTGCCTTTCTCTCCTTGTATATGGTCTTTCAAAAACCTACTGATATCAGCCGTGAGCTAACCAAGAACAGAGCCACTGTTATCAGCAGGGAAAATAGATTGTATTAAAAAAGCCTTTTACAGAGAAAATATCATTGCAAAATATATGACCCAAAAAAGCTTACAGCTGCCTTACAAAAGAGTACGTTGATGGCCTAAATCAACCATATCCAAACCCACACTATGGCAAAATTAAGAGATAATCTTTATGAAGTGAAGACTGACAGGGGATCACAGGGTTTAGCAAATAATCCAACTTCTGGACCACAGGAGATACTCACAGATTTGAAGAATTCATAGAGGAAAAATCTCAAGAAGGGTGATGAAGGTTTCATCTCCTGCCTGTTTTTTGTGAACACTTGAACAGTGTCAAGGGCACTGTTCCCAACACAGTGAAACCTGCCATATGTTAGCACCCCCTAAATGTGCAAAGATATTCACCTCTGGCATGAAACATCTTGGGACAATGGGAAGTGTTACAATATCAACTCATCTTGAGTAAAGAGGATTTTTGTGTTACCATCTGTATTTAAAATGCAGTAGTGCTTCAGATTTGCAAAGAAGATGAAGTAATAATGGCATGTATGGACCAGAAATAGCATAGGGCCCCACAATGCCAGCTGCATCCTTATACCATTACAGTCTGAAATCAGTCCAAATGGTCAAAATCCCAGCAAAATTAGCTTTGTGGTGTATACAGACAGGATATTCCTGGAGTATCTGGATGCAATAGGAAAAATGTATGCATATTTAAAGACCAAGATTAATTCCAGGGTGTAGTTCACAATATCTGAAAACAAGTATGATACAAAAGTTACTGCCCTTAGTGTTTGATGCCAGTCATCACTAACTCAGTAGGAGAGTCTACATACTGCATGGCATGTCCACTCTTGAAAAACTTCCTAATAAATCACAAAACAGTGAAAGTGAGGCAAATTTACATATCATAATCTCCTGAATTTGGTTGGATATTTGTCAGTGTCCTCTGAATTTGGGTTCACAAAGCCCAGCTCCTAAGAGAGCCATGTCTCACACACCAAGCAAAGTAAGACCTTCTCAGAGCCTGGCTTTGACTTTTTATTCAACATTGGAAGACCTCTGCAGCTTGCCTAAATGAGAGCTGACTTGGGACTGCAGCAGCCCTTGTCCTTGTAAAGCAGTATTCAGAAGTATTTCATATTAAGGAGCAGATTGACTGTCTCAAGGAAAGACACAGAAGCAATAGGAGTGTCCAAGAGCAAAGCTCAGGCAGCCAACTTGAGTCCAGCTCACTATCTCTCCTATGTAGCTCAGCAGTTTGACCAAGTCACTCTCAGCCCAAACACTTTCTGTTTAACTTGCCCTTCTTTTTCCTGCTTCCCTGTGGTGATGTTATTGCAACATCTGGATCTGTTCTTAGTTAAGGGCAGGAAAAGAGTGGAGTGAAGCTGCTGTTATTAGCCTTACACATCAGTGCCACGGAAGATCACAAGAAGTTTGCTTATATTTTTATGTTGTCAGTCTGCTTTTTCAAGGTTTTCTGTCTCTTCCAGTTCCTGCAGATCCTCCAGCTGCAAATAGGTTCACAATAAGCTGAGTTTTGCATCCACTACAGAACTCTGAAACTTATAAAACTTCTCAGACTCTCCATTTCCACATAAGCTGCAATAATTCTTACTAAACTTTGCATTTAAAATAACTGTACAGTGTATGTATATTTCCCTGCATTACGTAATAGGAAGAGAGATCTGGTATCTAACACAGGGCTGAGTGGGTTTTTTTCTTTCTTTCAGTGAGCTACAATAACTCCATATGCCAAAACATTAAAATAGCTCCAGTTTCTTGTAAGTGGGAATAAAGCATATGCAACTTTCTTCATATGAATTTTTAACCTGCTATCTCCCAAGTTCCTTTTAAGCAATGTGAGGATGTAAAACTTACTCTTGTTCAAACAGAAATGAATCTTAAAATGATCTCACAAATATTTACCAAAAATAGATGTTTTACTGGTAACATACATCATACCACCATACTATCACATTTTAGAAACAAGATATATGAGCAAATCTTAATATGCGCAAATGTTAACTATGGGTGGGTTGATTTAGATAACTGAAAATAAAATGATGTGTCTTGAAGTTCTATTTCCCTAAGTCCATATATCCAGCAAAGTAAGGATTTGCAACATTAGTATACTCCTAGCTAATTTGTTCAGTTATTAGATTTTTCCCCTTAACCTTGCACTGGAATACCCCACATGAAAAATGCTGCAACTCTTTAGCCTGCAATTCTTAATTTAGTTTACTTGAGGAAGCATGACTGCTTATAGTTACAGTTAATACAGTTGTTTTGGCAATAAAACACAATGGAAAGTCTGCTTATAATTTAATAAGCATCATCCTCACCCACACCGTCACAGACTTCAAATGCCTTCTCTGACTTTCTGTCGTTCTGCCTACTGAATTCCAAGTTCTTTGATTTCCAAGTTAAGATTTTGTCCAGTTCCTACCCCAGACAAATTTTGCTTCTCACCTCACTCACACTCAGTATGTGAACCAGCTGGGAAGTGTAAGGGTGACCAAACAGGTTATTAGGAAGAAACTGTGGGGATGAGACTTGGAAGAAGGACCAAACCAGAGATTTATGGTCCATTAGCCCAAAAAGAGGGATGATGTGAAGCGTAAAAGGGAGCAGCAACCTGCTGAGAAAAGTGCAGGCAAATACTTCCCAGGGGAGGGGGAAACCAAATTTTCTGAAAGGCTTTTAGCAGTGGGTTTTACTGTCCTAGATGCACCTCTCTGTTAGTGTCCGCATAGTTTCCTCTTTCCTCCACATTGGTTTCAGGAAAAAATCAGTTCAAAATAGCAAATGACAGGAAAAAAAATGTTTATAAAATATCACAATGTATCAGTAAAATATTCCCAGTTCAAATCCGAGTCACCTCTACAAGATGCAGTCAGACTGGCTTCCACCTCAGCTCCTGGGCTTCATTTCCCACTGGCCAAGTGCCTTTGCAGCTCTGAGTCAGTTAACAAGAAAACACAGGAAGAAGAGATGAACATGGACGGAAGCAAATCTAGACAAGCTGTAGTTTTATTATACTGTCTTCCTACTTCTCCACTCTTGTCTTTTCCTTGCCATTTTGTTAACTTTTTGTTGTGTCACCTCTGCATACACTTTGGCTCCTCTCTGCTGGCATGAAATGCTCTGCTGCCATAGCTGAAAATGCTGAGCCTGCCTCAGGGGTCTTGTGAAGAATGTTGTTCAATTGCTCCATACAATTTAGCTCAATGTTATTACTTATAAAATAATCCTCTTTTAAATACAACCACCTCACAACCACTTTACAGCCTCCCATGACAATGAATTCCACATGCTCCTTAAGGACCATGTACTTAATTTTATTTACCACTCATAATATTCTTTGTATAGCTGTTCTGGAACAGGCAAACAGCGAGAGAGACACACACATTTATTTTAGCATTTTACTCTATCTTCCACATTTTTAACTCCTTCAGTCCAACACTTTTTACCATAGATAAGGAAAATTTGTATTCCTATTTTAAAATTAACCAGCATCCTAAGTCACAAAATTAACATAAAGTTTTTCCACATCCTTCCTCAGAGTGTTCATATGATATGTTATATATCTTATGCAGTTACTATAACTACATTCACTGATGAAATCAAGACCCTGTGTTTCCCTTTATTGGCAGATTTAAATTACTGATTTATCTCCAAAAATCCAATTTTGTCTTTTGAGAAATGCATATTTGAATTAGTAGGGTGCGAAATGAATAGACAGATCACCAATCTCTAATAAATGTGTGATAGTCCCTTCCCCATTGCATTTCACTTGTCTAGTGTGAATAAGAAAACACTGTAATTCATTTTCTTGGGGATTTGTTCCACTGAGAATTCCATGAGAGTTTTTTCCTACCAGAAAATCCACCTTGACCCAACTAACCAAGACCCCTGTGGAGCTAATTTGAATAATTTACTACAACAGCTTGAGTTTCCATGAAGATAGTTGAAATAACTTCTAATTTGACAGTATGTATTTGCATTATTTATTTATTTAGGCTTACTCTGATCATGTCTGCGCTCTTCTTCATCTCCTTTACTTCAACACAACATCAAATAGCATAGGAGACCCACTAAGTGCAAAAACCGCCAAAATGAAAACTTACAGTATTTGGCTCTTGCAGTTAAGCCACTGGAGCTGTAATCCTTCTGCCAGAAGTATCTGACTTGGCCTGTGGGCAGACACCAGGCTATGCAGCCATACTCACCAACAAGGTGGCCTGAGCATTGTAAACAGAAGGTGACAGTTTAGGCAGAGCCTGTAGCAACAGGGATGTATGTGCACTAGGACGGCACCAAGATGAAGTCATGGTCCTCTTAGCTGAGTCATTAAAAGTGTTAAAGAAGTGGTTTACAAGTGCTTGATTTAGGAGCAGATCTTAAGTGAAAAATAGAACCATGAAAAAAGGGATCAAAATTACCATGTATGAAAAGCTGACTGTGATTTCTCTCTTTAAATATACTCGCATGCTGCACCTAAAATCTCAGACACCTGATCATTTGCTGTATAATCTCCTGCTCTTCCCACAGATGAGTTTTCACGTACTGCCATTTGGTGTTGATCTTCCTTTTAAGACTGATTACCTTGGACTCAATAGAAAAGCATAGTTCCTTCAGAGGAAGAAAATCATACGTCTCTGTACCATACTGTGCAACTTCAATTATAGCAACAACAACAAAAGGCAATAGACAGCTCACAGTCACCCAGCGCACATTTTTTTCCTATTAAAAAGACATTAAAAATATTAATTCCTCACATTCTCAGTTTGGTTTCCAATGAAAAGTACAGTTGATTGAAATGTTAATGAGGGAAAGAGATGAACAAGGAAAAGAAACTATGAATCTATAAAGATGGTTTTGCAGACACACTGAAACAGCTAATTGTTAGAATGTTTGTCATCAGACATTATCATGCCTGTCATCTGGTGGTACCAGAAATGCTCTGTGGTGATCTCCTGGTGTATACTGGAAATTGCTCCCTTGCCTGTGCAAGAACTTATCTTAATTTAATAAAGATGAGTAAACTGCTATAAAGATGGAGGGATTTAATTTACTCGTTTCTTCTTGAATTCTTGAATAGTAAAAAAATTGGCTTTAAAGTATTTATTTAAAATCGTACAGGTTTTAAGCTGTGAGAACTCTATTAATATAAAATATAAACACCCTGACCTTGTTATAGTTTGAATTTTATACCTCACTGAAGTCTTTTTGGTAGTAAGAAGGATTCAGCAAGGTTTTTTCATGTTTATATTTGCAGGAGTGGGGTCCTGAAAATATTACATGTAATTGTCCTAATGACAACCTAACTGAGCTACAAGCCCTGCTGTTTCCTCTTAGCTCACCTCCTCCTTCTGCAGATAGCCTGAGTTAGGTAAAACAGAGTTTATCTATACTGGCAATGCAGTCATACAAAGAACCAGCCTTTTCTGAAATCTCAGTGGGAAGTACATACCAGAGGCCTTAACTCTGTAAATCTAATGGTCTGTGAGCTAGAAGTATAATTTAGCAGAAGGCAAAATTAAATGTAGTAAGTGTGCAATTAGTGAATCACAGTTTTATTAAAATTCTCACGAAAGACAATAGGAAGTGTTATTATTTGAAAACAAAATGACGGACTAAGCACCTACCAATTGCATTTGCTAAGATGGAATAAAGAGTTTAAATAGAAGTATAAGCAAATCAAATTGATCTAACACGCCTCTGGAAAAAGAGCTATCTTTAATTTGACAAGTATGATATAATTTGGAAAAAAAATCCACTCCCACTAGTAAATCTTAGACATGAAATGTATCTTGTGTTGCAGAACAGAATTAACATTTTCCTGGAGAGCTTAGTCTTGCAAAGTTATGTTTCTCTATGGCTCATGAGTTTTTGATTTAGAAAGCAAACATCCATAAGAAGAAGACAATTTTCATCCAAGGATAAATCACCAAGAAAGTCTTGCTGACTTCATAAACGTTAGATCCAAACCTACAGTGGTTGTGTATAACCATTTGATCGAATTGCATTCCAGTTTATGTTAAGTAGTATGGTTCATCTGTCAAATTTAATAATGAGCAGTGGCCACTGACAAACTCCAAGGATCCTATAGTATTGATTAAGGTAGCAGAAAGTTGTGAACTTAGTAATAGCAGAGGCTTAAGAGTTAACTCTACACTGAACATGGACTTACATCTTCCTCGTAAAGAATTTGTGCTGAGACACAGCTGATTCCCCACCATCAGCCAGGGCCACCACACAGCAGTGGAAGACAAATTGTGACATGGTTTTTTTTCACCTCCATGTGCAACTTCAGAAAAGCTTTAAACAGTTTAGAGGTAATAAAACATGAAACTCTGAAAACCATAACAGTTAATCTATAATATGACAAAATGTGCAAATGCAAGAGAAGGGCAAATGAAAGCTGACTTGCACATAGCCAGTGTTAAGTAAAACTGATGCTAAGCCCAGTTTGAGGGACTTAATGTTTGCTTGCATTATAGCTTTCATGTCAGCTAATCTTATCCTCATGTTTGCAGAGGTGCAATTTCTTATAATTAGAGGAAAACATAACAGCTTTATATAAAATAGGCTTGCAATAAAAAGTGTTTTGACACTTCCACATAGGTTACAATACTGATAACTTTATATGGAAACAATCCAAGCCTGACAAAGAAAAAAAATCCCACCAAAAAACCCCACAAACCTGCTTGATTTTTTAATTGGTATTTAGAACCCTTTCTACAGTTTTTCATGAAACATGATTTTATAGCCTTCTTCCAGCTGATTCTCCACACACTGTAAGTATTGGTCAATGCTGAACATACGTAGGTCAAAGTCACTCTTTTCAATCATACTTCATTTTTATATGCAATGGCATCTTAAAGTAACAAAAATGAAGTAGATTAGGCCCATAGAAACAAGACTGCTCTTGGCCTCCCCAGAGAACTCTGTGTCCATCAGCCACACAGGAGAGCCCTATAGACTATTGCAAACTGTGAGCAACCTATTCTGGGAGAAGTTTTTATTAAATACCAAGAGGTACACAGAGGTGTGGGATTTTGACCTGTGTTCTTGTATATATTCAGTCCTGATTCTTACAGGTTCCTAGTTTCCTATTTGCAAATGAGAAATATTGCAAAACTCACAAACATAATTTGAACATTAATTAATGTAAACTCTGAGAGTGTTGTAATGGGTGTGTAACTATCCATGCAGGCAGACCTGTAAATTAGAGGTATTCAATGCAATATAGGAAGCGTTCATCACTTTCCAAGATCAGGGCTTTAATGTCTTTTTCTTTCTTTGCTTTCACCTTGCACAAACAGCCTCTGAAAGCAACCAGCCACTCCCTCCCTTTGAGCTGTTCAAATCTATCTAAGACGAGTGCTCATGCATCTGGCTAAAAGTGGAAAACTATTTCCTCCAGTGGAAGCCTATCACAAGGTGGGGAGGACATGCCTTGTCATCACATGAGCAGGACAGAAACTACAATCCCATTTGTACAGCAGGGATCCTGAACTACCATGGCCCCTTCCCCAAGTAGCACTGGTACAGAATTCACTCAGAATGACTAAGGTGGAGTATGACTTACTCCATAACAACAGACACTGCCTCAGCAGCACTTGACATGGTCTAGCAGCATTAAGGTAGAATTTCCATACATACCTTTCCTTTAGAAATGGCCTTTCAAAAGAAAATTAGCTACTAGAGCTTCTACAACTCTTTTCCACAGCATTTGCTTTCAAAATAATTAACAAAAATGGGTTTAGCACAAAGAACGTTCAGGGCAGGCAAAACAAATTTTGCAGAGTACTTGTATAAAAAATTAAATGTAAGAGGCACGAAGGGAAACACTCCTACCCCTCTATTTCCCCCAACATACAAGACCAATAGGAAACCCTGTGCTTAAAAAAAAAATCCACTCGTTAAGATGTGGAATGATTTTCACCTGGTAGATAAATGTATTTGGCCTTTTTGCAATAATGTCATTTCTTCTTTCCATCAGTGAAAATGGCACTAATTATATTTTCTTGCTTTCCACAGTAACTAAACTCTATGAATAAGGTGTATGAAAACAGACAACTGAAACAGACAAATGTAGAAGTCACATTCAAACCCCCATTCACTTCACTAATTGCAGATGATTATTGTAAAAATGTGTTGGTGTTTACTATGACCTGCAAAAGGGAAAATAGTGAAGCAACCAAGACTGCAATTATGCTCTGACTGCCCTTAATAACTAGATTAAGATGGGCATTCAGCAGATAATTAACTTAAAACATAGAAGTTTGTGGTGTTGTTTTTAAACAGACCCTACAGTAGTTTTCCATTCTGTATTTCATCACCCTTGTGCAAGCTTCCCCCAAGCATTTCTTCAGTAATGCAATACCACCCCAGAGAAGCATGAAGCCAGTGAAGAGAACAGATTTTCCAGGCATCTCCCCAAAGCATAGAAGTTAGTAGTGATTTGCTCATTTAAGCATGCTCTTTTCAAATAAGCCGGACAAGAACTAACAACCTGTGAAGAGACACCGTTTGCAAAAGAGAACAGGTAACCGTGCAAAATGGCCAGCAATGACCTAAAAAATGTCCAGAAGCTTCATCCTCCTAAAAGCCCTTGTGAAGGCCCTAAAGCTAAATTTAAACTTGGCCTCGTCAGTTAAACACCAAACTGTGTGATATTTCATCAGGGTCAGCAAAACTGTACTTGCGTCAACATAATGGTCTTTTCTGCAAGGGTGCTGAAGAACTGACTTTTGTAGACCTATACTGATGAATTTGCTTATTTTCACAAGTTGATTTCAAGTCAGAAGAAGTTTAGATTGTCATACTTATTTCCTTTTTTTTTTTCCCTTTTCACTTATTACTCCTAGGTTGCTGTCTAGGAACTCTATTCAATGTGTTCTTGTTAAGTTGTAGTTAGGTTGTCCCACCTCACTTCTTATTTTTATTTCTTTTAACCACTCTTTGCTGTTCACAAGCTTCCTTGCTTACAAAAAGTTATGGAAAAGAAAAATCAAGCAAAAACCAAAACACTGTAAATTAGCTAAAATATCTCTCTAAATGTTAATGGAACTCTGAAAAAAAATAGTTATTTTTACTTACTAATTTGTTTCTTTTTTCACATCATATGCCACTGCAAGTCAAGAAAATTTTGAATAGCTGTTCAATAGTACAAAGAGAACAAAAAAAAAATTGGGAAAAAAAAACCCCAAACATAGGAAGGCCCTTTTCAAAAAGTGGCAGGCTTATTTTATATAGATAAATTCAAAGCAAAAAGGTGGAAAAATAATAGCAAAACAAACCAAAAACCAGATTTAAAAACATTTTCTGAAAAATGTTGAAAACAGAATAAATACCAAGTGTTATGATTTTTTCTTTCATAAAGATGTCAATGTTAATTTTTAAAATCATTAAAATTGGACAATTGTGAATTATTAATTGGCTGTGTCACTAGAAAAAAAATTAAAAATGACAAGCATAGTGACTGATTATGGATAAATAGGTAAATAGAAGATGTGAAAACATAACTATACACACATAAATGATCTATTTGTTTTTTGTTCTGCTTTCTGTTTACACACCTAACATGCACGAACATGAATTAAGTTTTTTAAATTATCTCCTCTTTTAGGACAGTGTTAGGAAAACTTAATCCTGAAACTCATCTGTGCATAGATTGAATGAATCAGTGGCTCAATTCCTTTTCCAGTATGCAACAGTTAAAATCTCTGTTAGGTTCCCCAGTCAACAAGAAGGGGCCATATCTGTTCTCATTCAGGTGGAAGAATTTCCTATACCTTAATTCCAGTTGTGCCTGTCTCCTTTGCACACAGAGAAGGGGCAGACTTTCCCACATTCCACATACCTACAAATTTGGCAGGCACAGCAGGTGACATTTATCTTGCTTAACTTCACTATTTACAGTGAATTTTACTTCCAGATGAACTTTGATGATGCCCTCCTATTATCAAAACCTTGCCACATTAGTTTAATGGAATATTCAAGAAAGCATGTCACTTGCTGGACACAAACCATCCAGTGTATTTTAGATATTTACTTAAGCACAAAAACTTCAGTGTTTGATGCACAATAATCTCAGAAGCATCTACTTCTTTCTATTGATGATTAATCCCCCCCCCCCCCTCAGTAATTATTCAGATGGATATATTTGTACTGTGAATCTGTAAAATAATTGAAAGATATTCTCAGAAGTTAAGCACTTCCTACTGAAACTTTATTTCCTGGACTCAACTAATTCATCCCTTTCCAATTGACTGTTTTTGATAGCATACTCCTAGATGCTTTGTGATGCTTAATTATAAATGAGATTATAGAAGTTTAATCAGTTCAATTAAGGGACTATTTCACAGTCTGATTGGTATCATGTTAAGATTTGCCTTGTAATATCTGCACTAAATATTCGCTGCTTGTTTCCCACACTGCTGGGAGCATTTTCTTTGTGTAGTTTGCACAGTTCCTTTCTTGAAGCTGCTGACTGCTTTCAGGTCTTGGTGGACCAAAAGACCTCAAGAACTAAAAACAAAGTTGTCAGTCTGTTTTTCTGTTTCAACATAATTCAAAAGTACACTAAAATTACTATTTAAAACTTCTTCAGAATGTGAGAACAGTAGGTCAGGAATTCAGGGAAATGAGTCAGTTTGGAGCACTGTAGCAAGACTCAGTGTACTGCTGGGGCTTCAGTACCTTCATGAGACAAAACCAAGACCCCAGTTTCTTGTGGCTATTGAAGGCTCTACAAGTGAAACTGCTAACAGCAGTTTTCTACAATTCTCAAATAAAGCAATAGCATTCCGGTACAGCATGCATCTGAAACATCTAAAGTGACTGTCAGGATAAGCAAAATAAGGGGTTGTGATTCTGTATTTAAAATAGGATGGCAAAGAACTTGTGTCTTTGCAGCAGCAGTTAGAAGATTAAAATAGGGTGTATGTAGCTAAGTGATTTCTTTGATTGCCTACAGTTACATGTACATCTATCATTCTTCAGTCAATGAGCACTGTGCTCACACAAGCTTCTGCCTCTTTCTGTTCTTTCATTTAGGACAGTCTGGTGGTGGCTTTCCTTGCTGGAGAGGCATGATTTTGCAGTAAATTTTTTAAAGCTATGTATGTATGTAAAACTGCTTGCTGGCACTGCATGAGAGACTCCATAGGGGGAAAAAAATCAATTAAGATTGATTTCAATTAGTTACTTTGGAGTTACACTTCTAGAAAGTAAGATCTTTAGTTGAGTCATGAAAATGTTATTTTGTACCTAAATAGTGGAGTTAAGATATTTATGAACCTTGTTTATTTTTACTTACTTCAGTCACCACTAACTTTCTGAGAAAGATTTGCAGACTAGGAGTTGTTTATTTTATAATGAGTCTTTATTCTGGATTATATATACTCTGAAGGACTGTCAATCATGTGACAATTTCTGTAGTGAGTTAAATCCTTCTATATTTAACCCTTTAGTAGTAATCTGCTGTAACTGTAAAGATGTAAAAACAGTGGCAATAAAAGAGTTGCATATAGAATTATAGAATCAAGAAGGTTGGAAATTACCTTCAAGATCATTAAGTCCAGCCTTTAACCCAGGACTGCTAAGGTCACCACTAAACCATGTCACTAAGGGCCTCATCTACACAGATTTTGAACACACCCAGGGACAGTGATTCCCTGGGCAGCCTGTTCCAATGCCTGATCACCCTTTCAGTGAAGAAATGTTTCCTAATAGCCAGTCTGAACCTGTCCTGGCACAGCCTGAGGCCATTACCTCTTGTCCTGTTGCTTTTTACTCGGGAGCAAAGACCAACCCCCACCTCACTACAACCTCCTTTCAGGCAGCTGTAGAGAGGGATGAGGTTCCCCTGAGCCTTCTCTTCTCCAGACTAAGCTCGACTTCCCTCAGCTGTTCATCAAATTTTTGCTCTAGGCCCTTCACCATATAGATGTAACATCTTGCATTAGTCCGGATTATACTAACACAGGTTTTCTGGCACACAACATCTGAGAACTGAAGGTGATGTGAACATTTAATTGAATCTTGAGAGTCAATATAATTTACACAGTTACACTGGCTGCAGCATCTACAATGCCTGGTTTTATGGCATATATGGGGGACTTCTTGCCAGTAACAGCACTAACCAGAGTAACTGTTGTGCAATACTTTATTCTACAATATTGATTTAGGAGAGTTGTTGCAATTTCATCTGTGAACAATCTGTTTTGGATTACAGACTCCTCTTTTTTTTTTTTTTTTTGCCTTTACTTGGTGAATGTTGTAAATATGACAATTATTCCAGAATAAATTATTTGCATTCTAAAATACATTGCCTATGAAAGGAGGTATTCCAATGTAATTACTGCTGACTAATTTATGCCATCAGAGCTATCCCAGTCAGTATCCTTGCAGAAACAAATTCAGAAACGGCAGAAATGACTTACAAAAACTGTGCCCAAATGTATTAAATATATTTTAACACTTTAATCAAAATCCCCTTTATGTTTTTATATTTTTACAATTAAAAAAAAATTAAAAAATAAAAAAAAAGAAGCATACGACTAGGTAATAGTCCTGGGATCACTTCCCTTGGGCTAGCAACTTATTATTAAATATTTCATGACGTTTCACAAGAGTTAGTGTTAATGCCAATTTTTTGGCCAGATTCCAACTCCTATAATTATATTCTATTTTTGTAAATTCCTCCTGAAGTTTCAATTTTGTGTCATACATTTGTCTTCATTACTTTAAAGTACTGGTCTTTGTTTCTGTGTACCATTATGCAGCTGAAGCTACCTGCCCTGGATTCTAGGAGTGGGTGAGGTGGTTTTAATAAATGCAACTTGTCTTAAAAAAGCACTGTAAAGATTAATTAGGCTTTCACTTTAATCAGATTAAAGATGCAATCATAGTTCAAAGTATAATCTGCTCTTATGCTGTTCTCTATCACACCTTTTCTACTTAAGTACAGCTCATTAAAATTTACCTATTTCTTGAGAAAATGCCTTTTTGCCTAAAACATTCCCAAAAATGTTAGAGCAATAACGTATGGAAAGAAAAGAGCCAGTATCAATCAGAATTTAACAGCTTTTCTTGCAGAAACATTTTTGATGCAGGATCAGAGCTGCTATAAGTCATACTGATGACTGTAAATTGTATTGTGGCTGACTTTTTTTCTTTCCTAGGTATTTCTGGATTAATACTTAAAGGCAAAGAGAATCTTCCCTGTGAACACTAGGAATCTTCTCAACTGCAAAGTTAGATTTCCTTCATGTGAAACTGAGATGTATTCACCTGGGAAAGACAAAATAGACTAGCTCAAGCATTTGCAAATCACAGTGTTCTTCTGCAGAGCTGGACTAGTGTTTTGTAAATAGATGATTTAAATTCAGTATTCCAAATTTGTTTCATCATCCTTTCCATGACTTTTTTTTTTTTTTAATTGGTTGATGTAGTAGCTTCAAAAGAAAATTGGAACTGGGTTTCTGGGTTTAAAACTACATCCGAAAGACACTTGCAGTGGCACAATATGTTCTTCCTGTTGGTTGTCTCAATGTAATATAAGAACCAAAGGTGAAGTTTATTCCTCATAGAAGACTAGATATTTGAGTATCATTTAATTCTGTTTTGGTGTTTGAGCTTTCTTTGCACAATAGTGAATTTACTTTCAACTAAGACAGAGACTAAATGGCTTCTAAGAGAGCATTTGCAGAGCATAGTCAACTATGTAGCCAGAAAGGGAGGAAACTCTAGTGATCAGCACTCTATCTCTTCTGGAAAGATGTTAGTCACAAACCTGTCAGCTTCCTCAAACACAAAATCCATTAATGAAAATAAGCTTCAGCCAGCAAATAAAGTCTTCTGTGTGAATTACAATTGTAACTTGTGTTTTCTTTAGTTTTTTATCTCATATCTGTGCCATCCAAGGGCAAGTAAACAGCCCCTTCCAAGAGTCATCAGCTGCTAGAGAGCCTTGCATTAGCAAGGTGGGACTGAGTGAATTACCTCTGTGGTGTTTTCCATTCCAACAACAGCAGGACAGAGATCCTGAATTCATTTCCACTCTTTAGGCTCCCCTTGGTTACTAGGTGAGCAAAGCAGCAATGAGGAGAAGATTTTAATTCAAGATTAGGAATTTCATGAGTTAACATAATGGTTCTTCAATTTGCTGTTCAAAACACTAGTAAATGGAGAACTGAGAGAAAAACAAACCTTTAAATTAGGTCTCAAGAGGAAGAAAAATTTAATCCTTTCACATTGTAAATAAAGCAGTCTATTCCAGACACTGTATTTGCTAAACAAAGAAAATGATAACACACATATCATACACAACCAAATGAGACATCACAACTGACTCTTCAGAGCAAATGCTTTGGGTCTGTGTACAGGCATTTGACGACTTATAAGGTTTTCCACTTAGCTGTGGTACTGTTGGGTTTCATGAACTTGAGCTATTTGGCAATATTATCCCTCAGGTTTGCTTAGGGCTGGAGGCAATTAAATCCTCCCCCTTATAAAAATAATTTTGTACTGACTGTGAAGTTAGTAACCAGGATGTCTTCACTGTCCTGGTTCCTTTTCTAATTACAGCTCAAGATGAGAGAATTTAAGAGAATTTGAACTGCATTTCAGTGAAGAGTGATATGAAAGCTGCTGACTTTAGTCTATAAATTTTCTCCAAGCAAAACGATGAGAAAATTACAACAAATCCAAGCAGTTTATTTGGTGTGGTTCAAATTACAATATCTATGCATATCTACATTAAAATAATTTTTGTGTTTCTTCTTGTTTGGGGCTTCCTGTTCATCTTTTTTTCCCCTCAGATTTTCATCGTTGCTTGTAATTTCCTTGGCTTCATCATGACTTTCTGACAAACCTTCTGTTGCTGCAAGGTGCACAAACATGCATATGCAAGGACTGAGCAAGGAAGAGGCAAGTGGTTTTCAGAAGTATGCTAATTGCTCTACTTAATGTATGTATGACCTGCTTTCATATTAAAAGCACAGTGCCAATCATTTAAATTCAGGTAATCAGTAAGACTGTGAGAAAAAAGTGAAACAAACATCTGGAAAGTGTGGGGTTTTTTTTTTTAACTGTTTTCCAAAACAAGAAGATGAAGGAGGGGAATCCCTACCAGGTTACCAGCTAATACAATTTGATGACAAAATCCACAAGAAAAAAGATAAAACTCTTAAGTACACTAATTTTATTTCTTGGGCTCTCAGCCCTTTCCTTTTCTTGGATGTTGGTCTCCTTCAGCTAAACCAACTGCATCAAATATATCCCAGTGCTGGCAGTTCAGGGGCTAGGTTTCATTCCCAACTAAGTGAGTGAATGAATGGCAGTGAGTTTGTGACCCCTTCTGAGTGGGAAAAAAGAGACCTTGGCATACCACATCCTGAATCGATGGTGAATTGCTTACTGAAGCTCTGTTAATTATTCTGAACACATTATGGGCTTCACAAACAAGGAAAGAATATAATTTTCTTGAGAAATCCGAATGGGATCAGTTACTGATGCTTTCTCCCTCTTTCTTTCTCTTTCCCTCTTTGTATGTACATATGTATGCATGTTTAAATAATTGCATGCCCTGAAGAGGGCTTCTTAAATACACTGTTAAAAATTTGAAAGACACAAATGAAAATCAGTCAAAACTTTTTCACAGCAATTTTTAACTTTGATAGGAAGCCTGACAGCTACTTTCAAAACCCGAATTTTAAAAAGGATTATCTAAGCAAAAGGTGTCTTCCTTTTAGGGAAGACAGCACAAACAGTTAAGTATTTCATTCAAGGTTCTGTTATTGCACATTTTAATTATAGCCTATTTCAATTTACGCCTACTGAAAAATTTCTCAAACTCTGCAAAGTACTTTATTCTATGAAGATTTAATATACTTAGGTATAGTAGGGTTACATTTCTATAGAATTGGAGGGGACAAGGAGGAAGGAAGAGGGAATTTGAGAAGAAATACTAAAATGAGATCTTTAAAATCATATACTAAACATGACAGTAACTTGACACAGATTAGCTGTCCTTAAGTTTCATGTACTTCCATCCTTCCAAGATAATCACACATTAAGATAATTTCTTTTAGTTCCCACTGTAGAACAATTGACATAACAAACCATAGCGGGACATGCCAAACATATATACTGAGCAAAAATATAAGTTGGTGCTTATTTTTCAATGTCTCTTGTCTTGCACACACATGTCCTTTTCAACTGCTTGATTATTTTTGTTTATTGCTTTTTGCTTATTTTTACATTGTTGTTTTTAAACAGCCCTGATATAAAAAGGTTTCCATAGCCTTCTTTTATGTATATGCATGTACAAGCGTGCACATATGTATATATCATAAACAAATCAGTGCTAATATCTCATTATCCTCATCACAGCCCCATAATAATACATATTAATTCAGAAGCAGAATGATGCATTTACAAAAAGCAAACAAAAAGAATCTCCAGTATACAATCTGAAGGGCTCACTTGCTTATTAAAAGGAAAGGCGAGTTTAAAACAAATATTACTATTGTGATAGCCTCTTTATATCTGCAAATGCCAACAGTGGGCTTGGTATCCAAAGGATATTTCAGGATCTTACGGGTTTTATATAAAACTGATGTGGAAGAGGGTGTGTGCAATGGCATTTAACAGAAAGAGCATCCTAAATATGCAGCTGCCTACAGAATCAGGGTGGGACTCAACAGCCAGTATACATGAGAAAAATGTCATACATGGACAAAGCCATTACATGTTTTGGCCATGGAAAATGAGTGGGATTTCATCCTATGGCAAGGAAAAATCTAGTGCCTTCTCTCAGCCCTGTGGAGCAGGATTTGCTCACTCTATTGCAACCTTATGAGAGTTTCAGAAGCAGACCAAACACAACTTATCTGGAAAGGTTGTAAAGGTCTAGAGATATTGTTTTCATCATAGATCAAATTCATAACATTGCAGAGCCATGATTCTGGCATAGCTGATGGGACACCACCATCCATAATTAATTTGTTATTTTCATACCCAGTAGAAACAACAATCTAACCTGTCTGCCCACAGAACAGACTCCAAGAAAACACAGGTTTAAACCCAGCCCAGCTCTGAAGCACTGGCCATCCCTGAGAGGCCATGACATTTGCCCCCACGTATCTCAGTTCTGCTGGTTCTAGGCACAGCCTGTGCTGCCCACAACAGCAGATGGGTATCCCCCCTACCCCATACCCTGGGCAAGGAGCAACACCTTCACTAACATCCCAGCAGAGCAAAGCCATTTCCAGACCAAGCCAACATAGCTGGTAACTGGGAAGATGACTAATTGCTATGGCCAGTATAAGCACTGAAAAGTATCCTTGGGATTTTTGGGATGTGTTGAAGTGACTTTCCTCTGATTTATGGAGTGTGTATCTTTATCTGCCCTTCCTCTGACAGATGAGTACTTTTAAAACTAAACAAACACACAGTGTGTCCAAGTATGTCATCAAATGACCTCCTGCTACCATTATTGATGAGTTACACCTGTTTGCCAACAAATACACTCCTTATCACTGTCATGTGAGTAATCAGGTAAATGCTTGAGTAAACAAGTCTGCCCAGCTTGAGGCCCTGGCAGCTATCTCAGCTGGATGCAGGTGGAGACCCTCTACAGCTAACACAGAGGTAAGGCTCCCTAGAGACTAAATGTGGCACAGAAATTCATCACTGGTAGTTTTACCACATTTCCAAAGGGCTACAGTAAGTACTATACTAAATTTAGAAACTAGACTTTACAGAACAGTTATCTCAGGCTGTGCACAGCTCAAACAGCAAGCTGGCTTCAGAGCAATCTGGGGTGCCCCAAGCCCAGTCTATGAGTACTCTGTGCCAGCATAGACGTTGTTAGGGCAATGATAAATTAGCCTTTCTGCTTGCCCAGGAAAAAGGCTCTCATGCCTGGTACTCACCCTTCTGTGAGGGTATCTGAAAGATGATGGTTTTACAGCTGTCACGTCATTCCCTGGAAACACAGTGACTGGAGGCTGTAGTATTTATTAACGGACTCTCTTAGGTCATGTTGGAACTATGGTCTGACTAATGCTTGTATTTAGGTGGTGTATGTTTGCCATGAATGCACAGAATAAAGAAAGGACTTGAGGTTATTCAGCTTGGAGGAGGGCTCCAGGAAGACCTTAAAGCAGCCTTCCAATGCCTAAATTGGGCCTACAAGAAAGCTAGAGAGGGGCTTTTTACAAGCGTATGTAGGGATAGGAGAGGGCAGAATGACTTTAAACTGAGAGAGGGTAGATTTAGGTTGAATATTAGGAAGAAACTCTTTACAGTGAGGGTGGTGAGACACTGGAACAGGTTGCCGAGAGAAGTTGTGGATGCCCCATTCATGGCAGTGATCAAGGCCAGGCTGAACGGGGTTTGGAGCAACCTGGCCTAGTGGAAAGTGTCCCTGCCACCCTGCAGGTGGTTGGAACTAGATGGTAAAGTTCTTCCAACCCAAACTATTCTGTAATTCTATGATGATTTAAGAGCCCAACTGAGCAAAGAGAGGAGTCAGAGTTTGGCAGCTCTAAGGAAACATACTCAGAAAGAGGATGGACTCCTTCCCCATGCATTCCAAAGCCTGTCAGGAAGACACAAAGGAGCAATCTCTGTCATCACAGGCACTTTGTGCAGTCTTTTTCCAAATATTCCCAGAGGAAGTATGGCTCTGCCCTGACCCTGCTTTAGCCCCTGTCTAAATAACACCATTTACCATAGTATAAGCAGAGTCAAGGTTGCTCTTTTCTTTCTCTCTCTCTGCAAATTATTGCTGAGTTCACTACTGAAAATGATAAAGAAAAATGTTTGTTCTGCTTACCTGCTCAAAGAGAAGGTAAAATATTATCTGAAGTTCATGCCACAAATATATTTTGTTCTTATCTTTAGTAAACATTTAGTAACAGTGAAGCTCTCATTATCAACAAAAGCTGTGTACCCAAAATCCTTTCCCTCCCACCCCCTGATGTCTTTTACTCCAGAGCTGATAAAATGCTTTCAATTACAGAGCTCTACTTACAAGAAAAGACATAGACATGTGAAAAAAGTGTGTGGCAGAGACACAGTAGACTACATTGCTCATAATAAAAATTGGTATGAATGACTGGAATGCCAGAATGAGAACAGCTTAGAGGCTAGTGTTCATTATTGCAGCATCTGTTACTGCTGCTATAAATAAAGGCTTCTAAACAATTACATATTATGGACCCCTAATTCAGGAATTTATAACCCAGATGTAAAAAAATACCCTCTCAGCTAATAGTTAGAAAAATACTAAATTTGGATAGAAACACCTTTACTGAGTATGTAGAATCATAGAATCATAGTATATATAGTTAGGGTTGGAAAGGACCTTTAGATCATCTAGTTCAAGCCTCCCTGCTGTGGGCAAGGACAACTCACACTAAATCATGTCACCCAAGGCTCTGTCCCACCTGGCCTTGAACACCGCCAGGGATGGAGCATTGAGAGCTTCCCTGGACAACCCATTCCAGTGCCTCACCACCCTCACAGTAAAGAATTTCTTCCTTATATCCAATCTAAACTTCACCTGTTTAAGTTTCACACCCGTTACCCTTTGTCCTATTGCTACAGTCCCTAATGAAGAGTCCCTCCCCAGCATCCCTATAGGCCCCTTCAGATACTGGAAGGCTGCTATGAGGTTTCCACGCAGCCTTCTCTTCTCCAGGCTGAACAGCCCCAACTTTTTCAGCCTGTCTTCATATGGGAGGTGCTCCAGTCCCCTGATCATCCTCGTGGCCCTCCTCTGGCCTTGTTCCAACAGTTCCATGTCATAGAATTGTAGAATAGTTAGGGTTGGAAAGGACCTTAAGATCATCTAGTTCCAACCCCTCTGCACTGCACACAAAATTCCAAGTGAGGTCTCAGGAGAGCAGAGTAGAGGGACAGGATCACCTCCTTTGACCTGCTGGTCACGTTCCTTTTGATGCAGCCCAGGATACAGTTGGCTTTCTGGGCTGCAAGTACACACTGAAGCCGGCTCATGTTCATTTTCTCATTGACCAACACCCCCAAGTCCTTCTACGCAGGGCTGCTCTGAATCTCTTCTCTGCCCAACCTGTAGCTGTGCCTGGGATTGCTCCGACCCAGGTGTAGGACCTTGCACTACATACTTAGATACATGTACAAAATCTCTTATCTATCAAAAATATAGGTCATGCTGGCTTCAAAAACTCTTTCTTGTATCAGAGAGAAGATAGCTGAATTGTTAATTCATGTTTTTAATAAGAAAATTAGATATTGGAGATTTGTTTTGCTTACGTATTAAGGCATGGTTTCATATTTTAAGAAAACAAAACATTTTCTCATGCCTGACCACCTGTAACTCCTTGGTACTTGCCTTGTAAATCACAAGGGAAAAAGTGTCTATCCACGCTCTTTCTACATTAATGCTGGAAATGAGCTGCAGAGCATGTAACTGGGTGTTATCCTCCATGAAAGAGAGCGCCAGAGATTCATTCCTATGGAAAAGGTACAAAAATTTAAACCAGCTAATTGTTTTTAAAAAGCAGAGACATACTTCAGTCTCTGGATTTGTATATCTTTATCTGTTCTTTATCTATGTACTGACTGCACAGAAAGCCAAGGTCTGGCAGCTGGAACAGCTGGGATGACCCCTTCATCCAGCCTCCAGCACAGGAGTAACTTCTCCTATGGAAGATGGTGGAGGAAGAGAGCATTCAACATCTGCTCAGATTTCAGACCAAGGAGCCCTTAATCACTGTGTGGGTTGCAGTAAGATCTCATGAGAGCAGAACACATCCACAGAGATCTCAGGAGGTTGTAGCTACTTATTCCTGCTTGTGCTCTTGTTTGTTTAACTGAATCTTTGCCACTGATTTTACAGGGGCTAGCATTTCACCCACTCTTACTACTTCTCTGTCAGCCTACTATCTGCACCCTGCTCAGTAAATTCAATTTAAATAGAATGGGAGGAAAAGGACATATTAAAAGGTCATTTAATGGCATTTTGATTTGCTAGGTGCAACAAAGGATGAAATGGATTATGTAATAATATGGTGCAAAAGGCAAACGGATCTCTGCAGTGTTCGCTTCCCAACTGTAATGAGATTTTTCTCAGTTTCTGACTTGTCTTGACACCAGAATACAGAAACTGTGTAGAGCATGTGTCTGTCATTTGAATGACCTCACCCTTAGGAAAAGAATATCAGCAAATGTAGCTGAGAGTAATGAGAGTACTCTCTGTATAAAAGTAGTTTCTAAAATCAACAGAGGAATACAGACAAGATGGAGTGAAATTGCATTTCAAGCAAAAGAAATGGCATTTCTTTGCTTGGATTTTGTGTGTCATATTTTTAACATGTCAATTACTCAGCACTATTATTTAATGTAAAATACATTTGGCTTCATGCAACTTTTTAATAAATAGTGAGCAAAACAGAAAAATGTTTGAAGTAAAAGCTAAGAAAATAAAATAGGCTTAAAAATTCTTCTTAGACTGTCAAATAGCAACAAATCAGTGGGGGAAAAGAAAAAAAAAATGAGCTATATCAATGCAACTTCATTGTTGAAATCCTCCGGGAAACAAATGGGGTTCAGCTCCTAGAATTAGAAGTATCCTTCAGATCCCATATGGAAGAAGATACCTGTGACTCATCTAGATGTGGAAGGTCAGGCTCTTTGACTGCAAGTAAGGCCAGACAAGCCAGCATAGGATACACAAGGTCAAAAGAGAGAGACATACTTAGCTTTGCAACACTGGCTTAAAGAGCTGCTTATAGAGGTGTTGATATAAATAGTCCCTCACTTTTCAGACACCATCTCCATATCCTTCACCGGTGCTGGGAGTAGCAGGACGAATGATTTTGTGTGAGGGGGGGAAAAAAGGGAAATTAAGCACGTTCATTTAAAATCTATTAAACAATTAAAAGATATTTCACACACACACAAAATCTGCATATTTTACCCACAGACATCCAAGTCACACAGTCACACAGTCAAGGAGTCATCATCACAGAGACTCTGAAGGGTATGCAAGTCAATCAGGGATGCCATATAAGCAAAAAAAGTTATCGAATACTAAAAATTTGCAGATAAGTGGAATATTTACTGACTGAATCACAAAATCCTCAAAAGCTAACATTTATCCCATTTATCTTCCAAAAATGATACTGCTTGACCAATTCTAGTTTTCATGCTTAGCTTTCAGAGTTTTAAAACACTTTTCAAAAGACAGCTACTTTCCTATACCCCTAGCGTGGTCTGTCTGTATTTTGAGCATATGTTTTTCTAGATAACACAGAAAAAACACCCTCAAAACACTCAAAGCATTGTATTTTCCAGGTAATGAACTGCAGTGATTTTTCAGTAGGGGTTATGATAGCTTCTTAGTTTCATAAGCAAAGAGGTACAGATCCTATGAAATATTTATTTTTTCTCCTTGTAAGTGCTGTTCATCTTCTAAGAAAACAATTTGTAAAAGAAGGGTATTTGGTTCACTGATCATGAATTTTGTATCAAAATTACTAGTTCATAGCTTTAATGCTCAAAAAGTTGTTCTTGGTATTGTCAGATAATTGGAGAGATATTTTCTATTTAATTTAAAGAATTTGGGATTTCTATGACAGCCTCAGAAATATTATTTTGAGAAACACGGCTCTTTTCTCACACTTAAAGGTAAGGGAAACCCTGTGACACAGAAGCTACAGAAGCAATTCTAGGCTGGATAGCACTCACATCAGTTGGTGTTTTCTGTGTGCTTTGCAACAGGGATTTCCTAAAAAAAAACCCACAAAATAGTGTATGCTTATATGTACTTGACACGCAAATAGGAAATAAATTGGAAAGAAAATAAAAATAAGAAAATTCAGAGTAAGGGTTTAAACTCCCTCTCCATCAAGTGCAGTAAAGTTACTACAAGCCTATATCAGCATTGCTGAAAAAGAGCTAATGAAACTGGCTCTGCCTCAGACATCTCTGTCATTGTGCCTCTGCAGTGTCCCTGTCATTGTGCAGGATGGGGCTCTGTGATTGCTCTGCATGTGTGTGCTCCAGCCTACACAGATAAGTCAGAGCATCCAGTACTGCCACCTTGTATCATCTTTAAAACTCAAGCTGAATGGGAACATGAATTACAAGGGCACTTGGCTTGAGATGGTGCAAATGGGAAGCTCAGTCTGAACTGGTCACTCCTTCTTGCTTTGCCGGGCTTGCTGGGTCCTCTCTTTGGATATGCTGGGGAAGCCAGGGCCTGAGCAAGAACCTGAGATCAACCAACAGCTTGGCAGTCTGCACACACCCTGTGATAGTTTGGATTTGGCGTCTGGTCATTTGGCCGGCAGAGTTAATGTTATTGCAAAATAGTGCAGTATGAAAAAGGGGTGTGAAAATAGATGACTATTGATTTGGTGAAGGAAAGTGAGCGTATTGGTTAAATACATACTCTGGTATGAATACTTTTGTAATAACAATCATTACTTATCCCTTAGACATTTATGGCTTCTTTAGAAATTTTATTGTTTTATAAATTCATACTTGGGCACCTTATAAAAGTAGAGCTTTGACAGCGTAATAGTCCATAAAGAAAACACAGTTTCAGGAACTGGACTACAGATTTTGTGGTTTGCCATCTTAATGCAGTGCCACTCAAAAAATTCCAAAACCTGGTTTTGAGACCTTGAATGGCCTTTCATGATACGAAACCAAGCCTTCTTCCTTCCTAAAAGCACTCTTTGAAAGTGGATCATTAATTTAATATCAGGTTAATCCAGCTGCTTCCTCTCCATGTATACATTCAATGAATTTGAAAGCCTTTCTAAAACATTACCAACAGAAAATGCACTGTGAAATTCAGGACATTTCCAGCACACAGAATTTCAGCTCCACAGTTTTTCCCCTCAAAATGACACAAGAGACAATGTATTAATCTTTTGCCAAATTCCTATTTTCAAATCCAAGCTGTTTATTATTTTTATTTAGTTGCATGTGGACAGAAAATGTCTTTTATCACTTTCTAATATATTTCATACTTGCTTAAGATAAAAAGAAGATCAGGCCAAATGTTCAGCAAATTAGAGGAAAAGCATTCACTTTCATGTTGTTTACAAGGTGAAGTTCAAACCTGCAAAAACATTTTAAGGTAAAAATACTGTCATTCCCTTATATTTAATAAATAGTCCAGGAAGACTACTGTAACAAGACGGTTGCATATAATTTTGAATGACGCATTAAAAAAGCCAGTTGTAAATTGCGACTGTGGCTGTGCAGGTTAATTGTGAATTTTATGCACTTATGTAATAATTAATATTAAAAGGAACTGTGGCTCAAAATATTTATTATTGTAGTTCTAATTTGTAGGTAGAGTCTATAACAAAATAATAACTTGAACTGAAAATCAACAACAGTCTTCAAATACTGCTACAGTAATTATCTTTGTCACAAAAAGTTAACTCCTTGGAAAAGCTGTTTAAAATTTATAAATAAGCATTATGAAGACAACTTCTTAATCACTAGTTGTTGAGTTCTGAGTGAAGGAAATATTGGATATTTATGGTAATTTCTTATACTTTTTCCATAGCACTCCAAAGTAGTATTGTTGCTGGTAAGATCCTATTAAGTTTATCTGAAATATACCAATGCAAAAAAATGTGCTTGTGAGTTTTTAGGTACATGCAGTTGTTGTGTTAAGATCCTTCAAATTTTTTTTTTTTTTTCTTATGCTCCATTTACAAAGGGGTAAATGATTGAATTTGCTTCACTGAATTGAACTTTTACAGCTTCCTGCTAGGTTCTGGGGAGCATTTATGGAACACCACCTGGAGGGCAGCTGCTCTTTTCTCCTAGTCCTGAATATCATTAAATTTCAGCAGCAACATGACACACTGTAGAAAATTTTGTTTTAAGGCTCCACTCTTCTGTGCTGTTGTCAAGAGCAGAGAGAAGTGTATGTACGGGGGTATTTCTGGAAAGAGAGAGTGACAGATTTCATTCCTTGTCAGCAAGTGCCCACAACCAGGAAAAGCAGAAGGACTGGAAGTATGAAAGGGACTCTTTTTTTTAAGACACGTATTTCAAAACAGTACCTTGTCTTCATGTAAATATAAGTACTTATGGCCTGTGCTGAAGCATTCACAATTCAACTTTATATTTGAGCTGTAGAATGTCTTCACTTGAAAAAGGAGAGCAATTGCTAACCTTATCTTGCACATGTGAGTGACATTGGAGCTGCCTTGAGAACTCGTTTTCTTGTAACTATTTGCTTAAGCATTTCACTACCAGATTAAGCCTGAAGACAACATTGCAGTGAAATGCTGTAAAACCTGGCTTTATGCCTGTGCTTGCAAAGGGACAAGTAACTGTTGCTCAGACCCTCTATAGGTTTTACATATTTCGAACAAGTTTTTTTTTTAATTACAGTTAAGACACCTTTTGTATCAAGAGCAGAAGTAAGACAGGACCAGCCTGTGGCAGCTCACCTCTACTGCTGTGCTTTCAGGCTTTTTTCCTTCTCTAATTTCCAGCCTTTAAGTGACAAACCCAATGTGAAGAGAGGAGTGCATTCCCCTGGGAATTACCACATATGGCCCAGCTATCTGTGTGCTACTCATATTCCCTGAAGCCTACATCAATCATCTTGCTGATGCTAACAAGAAGCTTGGCACGGTGATCAGAAACAACAGTAAATACAGTAAATGTTATCAATGTGATTTATCTTGTTATAAAAATTCAGTGTTTTTCAGTGGAATGTGACAATTAACTCTTATTTCTGCACATTTCCATCCATCTTTCCATGTTGCACCTTTTTTCCTCACCCTCTTTGCTATTTGCATCAGTTCCTGATTTCCCTCTTTTTCCTCCTCAGTTCATCATTAAAATGCCTAATAGCAACACAATAGTGTGGTCTACAAAATTAGCTGGAGTGTTATGCGGTTCTCACAGCAAAATCCAGATAAATGTGATTTTGTCAAAATCATATTACTGAAAAGCATAATTTTCAATAGCAGTGAGAAATTACTGTTACAAATTACAAAATCCCAAGAAAAAAAATCTGAACAAACTTTAAACTAAATCAATGAAAAATGTGAATTTTAAGGGCTCTTTTGAATAGAACAGTTCACATGCTATATTGCTTTCAGATTGAAATATCTATGCCTTCATGCTGACATTTCTAAAACAGAAGCTTTCACAATATTCTTTCAGCATTTAAATAAAGAGTTCCAGTTTTGTCCTTATACTCTTTCAGGATTTACAGTGACTACAAGTATTTGCATTCTCGGAACAACAAAGGACCCCTGTCCTGGACCAAAGTATCCCCGTGCTAGGTATTACACCCAAAGTCAGAACCAGGCAGAGTCACCAGGTCATAGATAAATATTTTGGGCTGCCTACGGAGCTAGAGAAGCAGCAACTTTACCTGACTTTGACTAGATGGCTTAACTGTATATTAAGGAGTGGTTTTCCCTTATGACCACTAGACCTGACTAATGCTAAACTTTATTATTTGAAGCAACTTTAACTCTTGAGCATTAGTGGAAGGACCTGATGAGGATCTATGCTGGCAAAGCATCTCTGATCATTGAGATTACACTAAGTAGGAGCTGCAGGACCAACACTTCCGGTTGATGCATAATCCTAGATTTAAATACAAAATTATTTTGTATTCTTAATATTAACCATTCTGAAAGCCAGGAGGGGCCCAGGTAGGAGAGTGATAGATTCCAAGAGGGAGGTGAGGATGCTAAACTGCTCTCTGAATTTTCCAGAATTGGGCCCAGATTTTCCAATCTCAGTGCTCAGGGAAACTAGGAAGGCTTTTTCTATATTACAAGAAAACTAATACTTAGTGAAGCCATTGAGTTTGCTGATATTTCTTCTGCCACAGCAATCTTGCTGAAAATGAAAACCTGCATATGATGAACACCAAATAATGGATTTTCAAACTAGCACTGAAATGAAAAAGATCTTTCTAGGTAAGACTGGTGTCTAGATAAAATGTAAATTCACTCTCTCTGTGAAGCAATTCTGAATAATCAGAAATGCATACAGTCACTAAAATACATTACAGAATAACACAGAAATGGAACAACATGACAATATGTTTTTTCCTGCTTAAAAATAGAAGTAGATGGTTTTCCCAAATAATTATCTGTTTTATGAGAAAGCTGTTCACATGCAAAAAAAGCATGCTTCCATTTCATATATCTTGCTCCTTAGGTTGGCTGCAATTCTGATCTTTAGCCTGACCCAAAATAAGAGCAATTGCACTGTATAAGATGTCTTTTCTAATGTGGCTTCTCAGCTTGCTTACTTATTCATATAGCCTCAAGACTGTGTGGTGACTAGTCCATAGGACTGTAATGGGAAGGATTTCAGGTCTATTCTTGTTCTGCCAGGCTCATTATGTAGCCTTAGGTAAATTACCTTAGTATTGGCTCAGATCTTCCTTCCTACTTTGTTTTATGCCTAAATTGTCAGATTAATAGCTTGGAGAGCACTCTGAGTTTGTGTGTAGTTGGTCAGCTGCCCCCTGTCTTCTCTTGTAGTTTGGGAAGTGAAGTAGAAAGGAGATAGAAAGGTTTGTGGAAGAGGTTGAGCTGTTAATCTCATTCATAAGAGGTATGATTCTTTATAGTGAATCTATCCTGCAAGGTGAGGAATATACTGGACTATGTTTGCACCTCAATGCAGGTTTTAGGCAAGTCTATACTTAAAAAATAGTTCCCTCCATACACTACTTAACTGGCAGTGCAGATATTCTTCTGGGTTGCACAGCCAATCAGGTATATCAGGCCCTTGCATGTAAAGCAGAAAATAAAAATCAGGAAGAGGTTTCTAGCTCCCCAGACAAGTACTGATGGTGCAAGGAGAACCCCAAAACTGCACCACCCTTCTGTAAACTGCAGATAATAATTCCTTATCTGAGACTTCAGTTTGTCATGAGATATCAGCTGCTGTGCAAACTGCAAGTACAACTAATTATTAATTTCTGGTTTATTATTGATTGAGCATTCTATCAAACAAACTACATGATAAGCTGTAATAAACTCTGTTTGCTGCTCTGACTTAAAATTCCTAGTGCAGCAGAACTAAAAAAAATAAGATCAAGTCTCAGCTGATTTAGAAAGATCATTAGTAACCATGTCTTGTATGCAAGAACTGGATTCGGGCCATGCTGACACAAGACAATCAGTTTTCTATACTTGCAGGATGCTGTAATGAAATGCCTGATTTGATGAAGTTAGAGGCATTATGATATTTTCATCATTGTGTAATAAAGCATCAGGAATCCTTCAAGCCTCTAATGTTATTGAATATCTTGGTAGTGTTACTACTAGCAGTGTAGAGTTTGCAATGGAAGGGAAGGCTAAGGGATGGAGGAGGGAGAAAGACTTTGCAGATTGAGGTTTTGGTTTAAAGTGAACAGTCTTTTCCAAATTAATGTTTTCTCCACCATCATTAAATGACCAGTACTGTCAGGATTTTGCACGCACCTGAAACCTCCCAACATATTTATAAATAAGAAATAGTGGGTGGAACAAGTAAAAGTTTCTCATTTTTACTACAAACAAAGGTTATTAGAGGGAATGGTATGCTGTTGGTTTTTTTGTTTTTGTTTTTTTTTTTTGCAGTTACCTGCTTTTGATGACTATTTAGCAATATTGCTAGATATTCTTTTAGGAACTGAAAAAATACAAGGTGATTTTTACAGAAATTAGTAATGTACTTCTACATGCATGTATGTTTGGAGTTCCGTAGTGGGTTTTATTATCCAAATTTACAACAAATTAATAAAAGTGGGAAATTAAAACCAGCAATAACTGAAGTGTTGCTTTCCCAGAGCCCCAGTCACATTCAGCATACTTAATTCATTCCTGGGAATTCAGAGGGGCTTTGTGTAGAAATAAGACAAACAGCATTTCTATGTGCCTTCATTGTTTAGCTACTGTACAATTTCTTGTGCCTGATGATATTATTTATAACTAGGAGGTTGGTTTGTTTGTTTTCCATTTGAAAAAAAATGGGCAATGAAACACTTGTTAAATTTATTTCCTTTTGAAACAATAGTAATGGAAAGATTTACATGGACATAACAAAACATGGACATAAAGATTTTTATAAAGATCTTCATGTAACCTTTTTTTCTCTAAATATATACAACCAATAGGAATATTATGTGGTTTGCTTCTTTGTTCAGTAATGAAGCTCTAATTTCCATTTCCACTGTACAGCTGTTGCACTTCTCTCAGATTTTGCCAGTACAAGCCCAAGCTGAGGATTGACAGCAAGGAAAGTCTGCCTGGAGGGAGAAGTCAGGGCAGCCCAACCATCCAGCAGCCCCAGCTTTTCCAAGCCAAGCTCTACCAAAAGTGGGCAGAGGTAGCTCAGATGGGAACATAGCCAGGGCACCTGGTGGATGCACTGACTGTATGCTACAAGTAGCTCCTGCCTAAGCTATAAAGCTTCACAGCTATCTAGGAAGGAGATTACCTTGCACAAAGCAAGCAAGCACACCACTGAGCTCATCAGCTTGGGCTCCACACATCACACACAGTGCTTTCACAGCTCACAAGATGAGAAAGCACTGCTGAAGCAAACCTCTGAGTTGTTCCCTGCTGGGTGACTCCCAACTTATCTGATAGGACAGGTCACATAATGGCCATGCCCTCGGCTATCTTCAATTTTGTGATTAGGAAATGACATAGGACTATGTGGCACATAGAGCAAGGCCCTTCTTAGCAAAGCCCCTGCAGAATTTTGCAGAATCCTGTTCACTGCATGAGGCTTGTAAATTAAAAATCTTTCAGGCAAATGCTGCAGAGTGGCTTTTCACTTGCTCTGTAATAGCAATTATAGTCAGGTGAGCACATGGGACATAAGACTTGCTAAGTGTCTTTCCTGCAGGTCATGTTACTGCCTTCTTCAATGCACTGGAGCCAAAGAAAATACCCTGTGTATATTTTAGAGGTTCAAATGCTATTCATTTATTTATTTATAATGTTATTGCTGTGAGGGTAAGGCCAGCTGCAACCCTCCACTGTTCTTTATGAGGAAGGAAAAGGTAAATGATAAATTTGTGTGTCTGCATCTATTCATCTGTGAACACACTTTATATCTAATAGGTATATTGGTGTGATGTCTAATGTATGCATTCTGTTATGAATTTTGGTCACGTTCTTGTTAAATTTTCATGTTCTAAGAAGTCTGCTGGACTAAATAGACTTCTCTCCTCCCCCTAAATATAATAAGCAAATCCAATGCAATAACTATGATTATCGTGACAAAGAGAAGCTTAAAGCATATTGTATAAATTAAGTACATAATGTAACAAATCCTATATGAGTTGTAAATAGTCTCCACCTAAGCAGACTAACTGGCATACATATGAGTGTGAAATATTATACAGTGAAACCTGTGTGCCCTAAAAGACTATCCTAGGGTACTGACGAGTACTTTACAACATTATATTACTCGCATTACGCAAAATGGTGCTGCAATTTCACCAGAAAAGGTCTATAATTTGCTCAAGGTACAACAGTTTTTCCTAAGAGACCTGCTAAAACACTATGTATTTCAATGTCTATAAGCCAACAATATGAACGTACAGTGTTATGAATATACTCTGTTACTGTGAATTGTTTTGAATTTTGTGGAAGAGCTCATATGAATCAAAATAAAACCTGCTAAAAATAATTGCTTTACTTTTAATGTAATTGACTACTATTAATTTAATATTTAATTAAACAAAGATAAATTAAAATATTGTGTTAAACTCACTCATTGAATTTACATACTTCAAGTTTTCAGTAGAAACAAGTAAACATTTCCACTTAAACAAGCTTAGTAACAGTAATCTCTAATACAAAATAACCACAATATAATCTCTTGTGGGATTCCCTTTGCTTTTTTCAAGTACAATTTTCAGATACTTTTATTAAAAGACACATCTCTTTTAAATTGTTCTCCTGCCCTGAAAAGTGATTTGGTAAAAATGAGGGCTCTGGATTCATTATCACGCTGATTTTCCTACCCAATGAACTCAGTTTGCAAGCAAATTTCTAACTGCCAGCTGCACAAACTCAGCCTGAGCCCTGGATCCCTTCCATTTCATGCATCACCACCAGTAATAAATGTCCTGTATGCCAGAATATGCCCTCCATGGCATCTGTGAAATCCCAGTGCCATCCGTGAATTTGCACAGGTGTTGCTGGGGGCAGACCTTCAAATCAATAGGGTTACACACAAGTGGCTGAGAAAATTATCTGCCAAACAGAACTACTAGTACTACAGTGATCTGTGGGATGGAAGGGACCTCACCCAACTTGCAGAATCGGGTTTTAGTCTCACAGCTAGGTAAGAGAAAGCATTCTGTCTTGCAACCAAAAAACTCTGAGAGGGTTGCAATGTACATGAAATATCCCAGAACTATTTTTTATCCTGTTTCTTAGAGCATAAAATGGTTTTGGAGAGTACATGATGCCCAAAGAACACATTCAAAAAATTTTTTAGTAAGTAGCATTTTGCAAGTGATATGCCTTGGTAACTTAAACCATCTCCTTGTATAAGATCAGTATGTCCGGCTGACGGGAAATGGCTCATCCATATTTGTCCCATTGAGACAGCGCTGTCTTATGGAAGGATGTCTTAAGGGATGATGGTGGTGCAACAACATGCTCCAGAATGGCAAACTTAGACACACAACAGAGCTTCAGGAATAAGGAATAAGGTTACTTTCTGCTCTGTTTTTAACTCCTGGATTTTTTCAATGTACACAATCTCTGCCTCAAGATTTCTTTGCAGATCATGTTTTTATAAACAATGGTCAAATGGTGTTTTCTAGAGCTACCTACAGGCAGCAAGCAGTTCAAAGGCAGCACTTTTGTCAAATATTTGCTATATGACCAGGAATAGAGTCCTGCACTGGAGAGTCAGTTGAATACTCAGCTCTGGCAGGAGGTGAGCTAGGAAGAGCTTCTCCTGTTCCCTCTGACAGCTTGTCTGGGCTCCAGCTGGACCCTCCTGCAATCCCTCCAGCAACAAGAGGGCCACATTGCCTGGAAAGACATTACACATCCAGCAAACCACCCCCCATGCTGGTCTCACAAGAACTGTATCTGGTGCACACACTTCCGGGAAAATAAGGATTTCAGCACACAAATCAAGGTTAAGTACATCTGGATACTTTTGTTTACAGTTAGTTTAAAATTGGATGCAAATCCAGTTTTTCTGGATTTTGGTTAAACTAGTCTGTCCTCTTGAATGATTACCCTACTTCAGTTAAATGAGTGCACTTCACCCCTCAACTAAAAATTCAGTTGTTATGTGTGTCAGCTTCGGGTACCTACATACCCAAAGGCTGTGGAAACCACAGTCATATGCAACCTCAACTCCAAGAGCATGGGGCAGCTAGCATACAGTAGCTGAAAAGACAGGAGAGGTTGCCATTTTCCTAGCGATGACAGGGAAGTTGAATTGTTCATGTGAATTAGCAGCTTAAGATAAAAACTCACGGGAAAGGTAGATTCACCAAATCTTAGAATGCACAGCTGGTGTGCCTTTTTACTATGTTACACTGCTTTAGCTAACATAATGTAAAAGCACAGCTTACTTTTACCTCATGAATGCAAGACTCAAGGAATTTATGTTTTTTCCAGAAAAGATCACTAGAAAATGTGTCTGTGATCTAACCTCAGGTATGACCCCTCCATTCAGAATTCATCATATGTTTCACATTAAGACAAAGCTCTCTTGACACTGTAATTCTTTCTCCCTCCATTTTGAATCTACAGCTTCTGATTGAAACCACTTCCCACACCTTGCAGAAGGTGCGTAACACCAGTTTTCCCACACGTTCCCCATGAAAAGTCATTCTGGGCTCTCCAGACAAAAATCTGCAGCACAATTCAGAACAGGCATGAAATAAATAACCAAAAGAACACTCACTTACTATTTCCCCTCAGAGTTAGCACAGTAAAAATCTTGGCTTTCAGTTTACTTAAATGTAACACAGAGAACAGGCACTATAAAGAGGGGGAATAACCTCCACTTTTTCTAAACCACTGTTTCTTTAACAACAAACTTTTCTGAACAGATTTCATTTGGTATCTTGCATAAGGTCAGTCTCTTCAGAAGATGGTTCACCCTTTTCAGCACAGATGGGGTAGATGCAAACACACAGGGCCACATTCAGAGGGCCTATATTCCTACATGAAGCATTTTCTGCTGGCCAGCTTCAGACCTTTGGAGGCATCTCACCAGTTTGATTCAGATGCCTCAGTGCTTTCACCAGCATTATATATTCATGCTGCACTGCACTCAGTATAACTTCACCCCACAAGACCAGAGCACTAGGAAGACCAGTGCAGGTGCAGATCAGCAAGAACAGCTTCTATGCAAGGGGGCAAGCATTAAGCTCTCTCATGAATTTTATTTTCTCCTGCTTTCTGGGGTAGCCCAGCCTTCCATTGACCTAGATAATGCAAAGATGATTATGCGTTTGAATTTCAAAAGAACAAGTAGTGGGCTGTTAGCTTTAACTGCTGTACTCTAATAGGAATATACATGCATGCATATTGAGCTGCTTTTAGAACAGTAAATTATTTCATTTTAACAGTAATATCTACTTAATTCATGTACATGTTTAAATCAGATTTCTAAAATCCTCAAGATATTTTTTTTTCTTGAGTGTGGCTATTATTTATCAGTTTCCAGCTTCATTGTCTTCCTAGCGCTACCCTTCAGAATAAAACAAACACCAACCAGAACATAACAATAACAAGCATGAGAAAACAGTAATGCTGTTTATATTTAAAAGATCACTTTGAGGAAAAATTGAAATGTTACCAAGGCACTTCAGAAAAATGAGCTATGCCACAAAAATAGAAAAATGGGATTTATGAAAGTTATGCGATGCGCACAGTATTAGCATACTTATTCACAGGGACAAATATGAAAGAGAAGAAATATCCCAGATTAAGTATGTTTTAATGATGGTGACTTCAATCTATGCTAAAGCTTCATTAAAAATGATCTCTCCTGATCTTAATGTGTTAAAATGTCAGACTGTCACCCTGGTGGATACAGTCTTAGTCATCAGAATGCCTTGATGATATTGATTATATGGTTTCCATTTCAATTGACCAAAAAGTTTCCAAAATAGTTCATGGGTCTTTGAAAATGATGATTTGTCAAAATATCAATATTTTATGAAAATTCGTTGTTTTTTTAATAGATAACTCAATTTTCATAATCTTGAATTTTTTGCATTTGTATGACAATAAAACCTACCCTAAAATTTGAAACATCAACAAATTAAAACACTTTGACTTGCTTCATTTTGCAAAACTACAGCACTGTTTCTATCTAGATTCAAAATGCTTGGGAAAATATCAGAATTTCTCTTAGGGTTTGGTTTGTTTGTTTGTTTTTAATTGGAACACTGATATTTACAGAATAATGCTAAGGAATAGGATTAACTGATACACTTGGTATCCTGGTATCATTTTGGTAAAACGAGTCCAGCAGCAGTAAAGCTGACTTCTCTAGAGGCAGCAAGCTTATGTGTCTCCTAAGACTCATGTCCACACTATCATTACAACAAACTGACCCCTTCTGAAAACCCTTGCAACAAAGATGAGTGTACAGAGTGCCCAATCTGAACAATTCCTCATGGATGGAAAGTGCCAAATTCACAGCTTTTTGGAAGGAATGTCCTGCCCTGCAGATAGCACTCCTCAAAGAGCCCACAACTGAGGCATGAACTCAGGCACTCCTGAAGGCACTGCCTGTGCCCTCTCCTCCCATGGTTTCTTTAAACTCCAGTGGCTTATGACAGGTCAAATACCCTGTCAGGCAGCTTTCCATTTCACCCCATCACTAAGCATTATTATGGGGCTAGATTGTACACCAGGAGACTGTGTCACAAGAGAGAAAGGTGAGAGGAAAAAAGCCCTCTGCACTCATGGAGAGGCAGAGTGGTATCTTTCAAAATCTATATTTACAATGAAGTAACAACCTTCTTAAGCTATGCTTTTTCCTTTCCCTTTACTCTGTACACCCAGCTGGGGTCAGCTAGGGAAGCAATGTAATGCTATGTATCTGCCTTCTGTCTACTCCTTCAAACTCTTCCTGACTCCTAAGAAGTGCAGCTGAGACCCAATAACTCGAATGTATCCATAAAGCTAAAAGAGGTGAGTGACTGCTTTTCGGTTCCTGTAACAGCACTTGTCACTCTGCAGCCCTATGATATCATAGTCGCATCATCCAAATACAGTAATTTTGCTGTGGTCTGAGGAAAATGAACCACTGTGCTAATTAGAGGATGATGTACTAGGGGACCTGCTGCTCCATTAGCACCAGTTCAATAGGATGCACTCTGACAGTGGGAAAGCTGTGCCAGGCCTCATCCCTCTCACTGTCTCACATGTCTCCAGCAAGCCAACAACCATCAGAAAACTTATTAAACTTTTGTCTTGCTAAGAACTGTAAATGGCAGCTAGAAAAGTGCAAAAAGACCTACAGAACAGTATGTGAATATATTTTCAGCACACATTTTGCAAAGCAAAATGACCACAGAGGAGTACACAGTCATTTTTGGATTTCATAAATTCTTTGATTAAGACAAACATGGGATTATCTGGAACAGCAGGATCTGCTGCAGGCATTCTGCAACGATCTCGACACTGCTGAATAACTGTATGCTTTCTGGAAAACGAACAAACAACAATCAGCACTGTTAGATGTTGCCTGTGCTCTTTCTCTCCCTAGTTCGAAGAAACTGCCTTTATCATCAGCCTACACCACACGGGAAGAGTCTCCAGGTGGGTGCGATGACCTGCCTTCTTCGGCTTAAAACCTGGCGGGAAAGTAGACCTCCCTGCCGCCCCAGGCAGGCTGCCCGTGCTGGGCTGAAGGAGCAGCGGGAACGGCCGCCCAACAGGCCGGACCCCAAGGCATCGTCCGCATCTGCAAGCAACCGGATTCCCCCGCAGCAAGAGCACGCCAAACCCTGCTCTGTGGCCCCGCAGCCCCGCTCGTTACTGACAAGCCACCAAAATAAGCCCTGGGGGGGCCGTGAGGGCACGAAACCGAGGTGCCCGCCGCGTTCCTCCAGGGGTCCACGGCTCCTGCAGCACTGCGAAGGGGAAAGCGGACGTAGGCGGACGCGCGCCGCCGACCAGCGCAGCTGCGGCGCGGCCGGCGATCTACTGAGGTGAGGGCTGTCGAGCCCACCAGCGGGGAAGCAATGAAAGGCGAAAGAACCCAGTCCGGCGGGAAGGCAGCGAGGGCGAAGACAGCACCAGCACCGGCCACCCGGCCCTGCTCCTGGCAGAGGAGCTGTCGTGCCGCCGCTGAGGTGGCCGCGGAGCGCCAGCGCCCCCTACCGCCCACCTCCCTGACCCGCGCGGGGCTCCGCAGCCTCATGAACAGAGAGAGCCACGGAGGCATCGCTGCCGGCACCGCGCTCCCTGCTCAGCTCCTCACGCAGCTGCAGTCCGCGGCGGAGGCTAGAGAGAAAAGCCCCCCACGGCGGTACCGCTGCAGTCTCCCGGGCAGAAGGACGAGCCACTGAGGGCGCAACCGTCAGCCACCCCCCGAGCAGGGGGTGTGTCAGTATGGGGCGGGTGGCTGATAAAGGCGGTGGGCGGGGCGGTGGGCGGGGAGGCGCGGCGCCATTGGCGGGTGGCGGGAGTGATGTCACCCATATGACACGCTGATAACTAGTTGGGCGAGGGAGCCGCGAGTTTCGCAGAAGGGGGAGCGCGCGCGGCAGGGCGGGCGGCGCGAGGCCGGGGGCAGGGGCAGAGCCGAGCTGCACGAGCCCGGCCCGGCCGCGGGGCTGTGGGCAGCAGCGCGCGCCCGCCCGCCAGTCGCCCCGCGGGCTGCGCCTGGCGGCACGGCGGAGGCTCGGCACGCCGCTGGGGCAAGGGGCGGCCGCTGAAGGGGGCGGTGGTTCAGCCGCTTTGTTGGAGCGCGGCGGGGGGAAGAGCGGCGCCTCGGTGAGAGCCCACCATGGTGCAGCAAGCGGAGAGTACGGAGGCGGAGAGCAACCTGCCCCGGGAAGCAATGGACACAGAAGAAGGAGAGTTCATGGCTTGCAGCCCCGTCGCTTTGGACGAGAGCGATCCGGACTGGTGCAAAACGGCGTCGGGGCACATAAAGAGACCGATGAACGCGTTCATGGTGTGGTCTAAGATCGAGAGGAGAAAAATCATGGAGCAGTCCCCGGACATGCACAACGCGGAGATCTCCAAGCGCCTGGGCAAGCGGTGGAAAATGCTGAAGGATAGCGAGAAAATCCCGTTCATCCGGGAGGCGGAGAGGCTGCGGCTCAAGCACATGGCCGATTACCCCGACTACAAATACCGGCCCAGGAAAAAGCCCAAAATGGACCCATCGGCCAAGCCCAATGCCAGCCAAAGTCCGGAGAAAAACGCACCCACCAGCAGCGGCGGCAGCAAAAGCGCCAAGAGCTCCAGCAAAAAGTGTAGCAAGCTGAAAGCCTCCTCCGCCTCCTCGCCCCCCAAGCCGGGAGCCAAAGCCGCCCACCATGGGGACTACGCGGGGGACGAGTATGTCTTCGGCACCCTGAAAGTGAGCAGCAAGACGGTCAAGTGCGTCTTCATGGATGAGGAGGATGACGAGGAGGAGGACGAAGACGAGCTGCAGCTGCGGATCAAGCAGGAGGCGGAGGATGAGGAGGAGGACGAGGAGCCGGGGCCGCAGCAGCTGCGGCGATACAATGTGGCCAAAGTGCCGGCGAGTCCCACCTTGAGCTCCTCGGCGGAGTCCACCGAGGGGGCCAGTCTCTACGAGGAGGTGCGGAGCGGCACTGCTGCTGCGGGCGGCGGCAGCAGACTCTACTACAGCTTCAAGAACATCACCAAGCAGGGCCCGCAGCCGCCGCAGCAGCCGCCCGGTCTCTCCCCGGCCTCCTCCCGGTCCATTTCCACCTCTTCGGCCGGCAGCGAGGAGGCGGACGACTTGCTCTTCGACCTCAGCCTCAACTTCTCTCAGCACGGCCACGCCGCCGCCGAGCTGGGAGCGGGTGCCGCCGCCGGGAACCTCTCCCTCTCGCTGGTGGACAAGGACCTGGACTCCTTCAGCGAGGGCAGCCTCGGCTCCCACTTCGAGTTCCCCGACTACTGCACCCCGGAGCTGAGCGAGATGATCGCGGGCGACTGGCTGGAGGCGAACTTCTCCGACCTGGTGTTCACGTACTGAGCGGCGGAGAGGAGCGGCGGAGCCGGAGCTGCGCGACGCCGGCGATGATGATACGATGATGATGCTGATGATGATAATTAAAAAAAAAAAGTCTTGTTTTCTTTAAAAAAAAAAAAAATCTTGAAGTTAGTTCCGAGCCCGGGAGTTGTGATTTTATTTTCTTTTTTTTTAACTTTTTTATTATTTTTACTTTTTTTTATTGCATTTGGTGATCACAACAACAACAGCAAAGGCAAATGGGACTGGGGGAAAAATTGATACAGAAGGCGCTGTTCGAAGCTTGTCGGTCTCTGATTGAAGTCTGGAAGATGGTCTGCAAAGAAGTCTTGTGGCAGCACAACTGTTACTCAAGGGGGTTTGTGGATTTTTTATTTTTTTTTTTTTCCCGTGAGAGATCTTGAAGAACTGTTCTATTTTTTTTATTATTATTTTTCCGAAAGGGACCATTGCAACTTTTTTTGGAGGGAGAAAACTGATGTCTTCTATGCATCCGATTCTTAACAAAGCTGCAGGGAGCTTGAAAAAATGCAGACTGTACAAACGCTTACAAATAACTGAACTGACTTAAGATCAGAGTTTACTTTTCAGATCAAATTGTTTATGGTTTTACAAATGTGATTTCTACTTGCCAACTTTTTTTTTTTTTGTAACTTGTTCCCTTATACCTCCTTGATTGAATACCAGACAGCCTAGACCTCAGTACAAAAAGGTATTGAAACATTTTTGATACATAACAGACCTCAGTCTTTTTTAAAAATTAATATATTTTCAGGCGTATTTTTGTACAGTGAAAAGGGAACATTCTTGCTGTGTTTTTTCAGTAAGACTTTTCAGGCACTTCTTCCCTTTTATTTTCTTTTATTTTCTCTGTTTTTAGCATGCAAGTTTGTTGGTACGTTACGTCCTGGTTTTAAAAGGATTAAAATTTTAAAAAAATAATCCTTGCATCTAAAGGCCTTGTGGTTTTAAAAAGAAAAAAGAAACAAACACTTTTTTTGTACAGCTATAGTTCAGATTTGTTCAATATTTGTAGGTAAAGATTTATTGAAAATGGTGATATAGACCTCAGAGCTGTTATCTTAGTTTAAAAGATTGTATATGTACTGTACTATAGTAGGACTTTATGTATCTCATACGCTGTGATATGTGGATGGGGCCCCAGATGGAAGGTATGAAACTGGATTCTCGATTTTAGCAAAAAAAAAAAAAAAAGAAAAGAAAAAAGGCACATAGTTAAAAGTTTCTCATGTTGTGCAATATAATCTAAAGTACAGACCATCTGCATATTTTGTAGCAAATGATGGCAAAAGCAGACTTGTGCACTGTCAACATCATAGCCTGTTTTTTTTTTTTTTTTTTTTTAAATGCTGAAAGTCTGTATCTTGACAATTTTAATAAATCAGCTGGAACTGATAGAAACTCGTATCGCTATTAGTGTCTGTAGAAGGAGCGCTGGAGATGCCGTGTTGTCCCCCCTCGCCTGCGGAGGAGCGGTAGCTGTAGGCTGTTATGCATGACCGTAGCTAGAGGGGAAGGAGAGTAAGGGCTGCTTCTTTTCTTTGCCTTTTTTTTTCCGCCTCCCGTCGCCTTTCCCTCCCACCCCGGCTTTGCTCCGGGGGGCCCGGTGGGTGCCGGCCCGCAGCGGCGTGGTCTCCATCAGGCGGGGCCGGGGCTGGCTTGCTGGGGGCCTGGCCGAGCGGTGGCAGGTTGGCTTGTCTCGTCCCGGGTGTTTTCTGCTCTCCCGCCTTCCACCCCCACCCCCACCCCCCCCCCCCCCCCCCCAGCCTGGTGAACGAGCCCGGCTCCCCGGGGGCCTCCCCGCCGATCCCCCGCGTCCGGTTTCCGGGGAGGTGGGCGCGGCGGGGTGGGGGGCGCGGCTCCCCCTTTTCCACCCGACTGGTCCTCTCCCCGCTGTGCTTTTTGTCCTCTCTCTCTCCCCTTTTTGATGAATAGCCTGGGCGAGACCAGAGGCGGAGATGCTCGGCGCAGTGGGGCTGCATCTCTTCCCCCCCCTGCAGCGCTCGGCGCGGCGGGGCGGCCCCTCTTCGATGAGCCGCCCGGGGGACAAGGGCAGGAGGGGGGTACGAGCTTCTGCTGTAGGTGAGCAGACTTTTTCAGTGTGCTTTTTTTTTTCTTTTCTATTTTTTTTTTTAACCGTAGGAGCCATCAGATCTCAGTTGTGCTCTCTGAAATAACTGCTGATGGCAATAAACAGACTCACAAGGTGGAAGTTTGTTTCTCAAGAGTTTACTTTTTATCTGATAGGCATTGGTAAATTATTGTTTGGTTTGGGGTTTTTTTTGTTTGTTTGTTTGTTTTTTTTGTCTCCACTAATTAATGATCCAGCTGTTTACAGGGACAATTCACTGTGCTGGTATTTTGGTGGCAACCACTGCTACAGGCTTTCAGACTTGCTGAAATGAAAATCCTGCATACACATTTGTAAGGCATAATAAAACATAACATTAAAACCTGCATGCATGTTATGTTTAATCAAAGGCAACTCTTAGGCATTTAAGTGGTGAGATATCTTACTTTAGGTTAGTTAAACTGGTAGTAAAATGATTAATATAATCTGATCTCTTTCTAATAATAATAATAATAATAATAATAAAACACTCATGATTCTAAATAAAAGGTGTTTGGCCTAAATCCTTGCTATCAGAAAAGAGATATAGCATATCTGGGAATTCAAATTTATGTCTTGCATTGTGATAATTCTTTATGAGAAACTGTGTTTTAAAACAAACTTAATTACAATATACAAGATATCCTTGGCAATGGATAGTCCTCAATAAAACAGAGTTTCTTGAATTTTCAGTTTTTGGTCTCAAATGATTAGTGTGTTCTCCATGTAATAACTTAGAAATCAGATTGAAAACAAATGACATTTATCTCTTCTAAGGCAAAAGAGTGAAAGAAAATAGATACACTGAAGTGCTCTAGCCTAGCCATTCACTATCCTGCTATTGAAAATCCGGTTTTGGGCTAGGGTGATGGAGTAAGTTGATCAGGTTCTAAGTCTTAAAACTGAGCCAAAATTCTCTTAGCAATTCCTGAAGCTATCATGAGAGTAGAGGGACTTGTTCTTCCAGTCCCTTTCTTCTGATATGCATCCTTGTTTAGTAAAGTGATAATAGGCAGTGTCATTAAACATTTGTGCTTTACAGATGTTCAATGAGTTATGAGCAAGTATGGTCAAATATAGGCTGCATTTAGTTTGCATTGTAATAAGGTCTGTGTCCCAGCCTACGGAAGTTTTGACTTGTATAGTTTTGGGAGCTGTTTTTAAAATTACCATTAAAAATGTTCATCAAGGATAAGTGATGTAAAAGATCCAAGTATAGAGCAGTCAGGCAAATTTTAAAAGAGCAACAGGTCTACTTTAATCAATTAATATAATACCCACTCAGAAATATATCTCTTATTCTCCTAGATGGGAGTTATACAATACTGTTTCAGAAGAATTATTCTGAGTGAAGGTATATGATGCAGGGAAACAATTTTTTGTCCAGACAGCTTAGTTTCTTTTATTTCAGAGTTTATTGTTGCATATTGCTCAAGGAAAAATTAGGTAGTGTTCTGTTTAAGCCACTACATTGTTAGGGCTGAAGTTTGATGCTGTTGAATGCCTAAGCTCCTGCTGATCTCAGCGAGAGTAAAAAACCAATCTTCTTATCATGAAAAATAGCATCTGCTAAGCTAGTTTTTTTTCTTTTCTTTTGTCATATCTAATGATATTCATGCCTTCTGTTTCTCTTTTATTTTCCTGTGTTCACAGGAATCCTTGTTGACATGCTAGAACAGTCCTGTTGCAGGCTTAGTATCTCCTGTGGCCTTTTATTCCACATTCTTAGCATTTGTCTCTGTACAATACTACTCTTAAGTGTAATAGGATTCAGTAATGGAAGGGGGAAGAATTAGCTTTTTTAATGTGGAAAGACAATTTACTTGCTAACACTGAGGATGTCAACTCAATGTAAGATCTAACCAAACGTTCTGATTCTTTCAGTTTTGAAGTGAATATTTTTGTAAACTTACCATTTTTACCCTTCTGTTGTTTTTATTATGTTTTTCCTCTCCTCCTTTTAAAAGAACCATAACTAAGAAATATTTTCTTCCTTTAAGTGCAGTCTTTTTCAAATGTGGTAGGAAGGCTCATTCCAAGCATCCTTTGAGTGCTACATGTTCTTTAGGCATTCGTTGTCTTTCAGATGAAACTTCTTCGAGTCTACTGAATGTGATTTGCATGCATGCAGTCTGATCCTTCACACATGCCTGTTTGAGGAAAATGCAACTCTGTTGTTACACCGAGGTAAAACTAGTGTGGGGTCAAAGTCAGGGCCATAGAATTTTTAGGTGTTTGATACTCAATACAGCTCAAGAAGTTTCTTTTTACATCTTCACAATTGTTGCCTAGTAAGGCCTTAAACCTGCACTGGTTAAAAAACAAAAAAAAATCTCATTAAGTTTAATGGGATTTTTTGCCGCAAGGGCTGCTGGCAGGGTAGGTGTCTTAGTTCATCCTAACCTTCATTTGTAAGCATGGCCAGGAAAAAAAAAACAAACAAAACTTAACACAATGAGTTGCCTTACATTTCCCCTACTATACAGTTGTATTCCTTTGTTTTATTTCCTTTCCTCTCACCCACATCGAAGGCTGTGATTGTTTTTGTTTTTCTTAATTTTTTTGCACACTACCTATACCAATTAACTGCCTAATTAGTTTTATCTTCTCTACATGGATGCAGTGAATTTGTAAGAGAATTTCACAAGCAAGTAGTTTTTTAGTGAGTTTAAAGTAAATAGAGTTTTAAAGACCTATTTTTATATTCAATATAAAGCACAAATGTGCAGAAAGTGTAGAATGACTTACAAAAAGGGAAACAAAAGTTCGTAATATTTCATGTATAAAAGTAATACCTTCTTTGGGTTGAGATTCTGTTAGCAAACCCAATACTTATGCCAGTGCAAAGATAGGATTATTTTAAAAACTCTTAGAAAATTGTGATTGACAGCAATTTCAAAGGAATGACTTCTGTAGATACAAGGAAACCCCTAAAGCAATATAGATAAGAAGGGGTGAATGGTTTTCAATGATGAACAACCTGGAAGTGTGAGAATGGAGGTTTCAATCCTTATTAATTAATCAAATTTCTTCTTTTGTGGTTAGTTACAACATATGGATTTTCTGTGAAGGGCAATCTTGAAGGATGAAAAAGTGCAAGGGCGCCAAACTTCTAAGCCTTGCAAATACTCAGAAACAGGTTTGGTTTAGAATTATCTGTTGTTAATTAGGGCTTTAGATTTTGGTAATTCCCACTTCCAAGAAAATCAAGACACCAATTTACTGCTTGAAGAAATTTGATTAAATAATAATGATTAATCCAGGAACTCCCATTGTCACAATTTGTTTTTGTTTCCATCGTCCTGCTTATCTCCAAAACCAACTTGCCTCAGCTCCTGGTGAAGCCAGGGAGAAGAGTTATATGCCATTGTTAGTTCATTTACGATTTGTATCTGGTTTTGCTCTTGTACATATGTTGGCGTTTTGGAGTCTTTACATAAATGCTGTGATACTTTTTTCCTCTTTCCTTTAATTTTTTTGGTGGGCTGTTTTAAAATGGAGGCCTGTTTTCCAGTGTGGGACTTTAGATGGTTACAACATTTCAATGATGTTGCATGATGGCCACAGGTTGGGGAAATTGAATGTTTTAGAGCAGTTTTTCAAGCATGACACTTTTAAATATGTAATTTCAAAGACTTTTCAAGGCCACATGAAATTAGTTTTCATAGCCACTCCAGGTCTTGGGGGGAAAAGCTGAAAAGTACTTTTGTTTAGAAGTCTGAGTGATGGTGGGGGGGAAACCTTTTCTTGAGGTTTTTGCATGCCAGTGCACGGCCTATTGCTGTGAGAGAAGGAAGATGGTAAGGCTGCTTGAGGCAATGCACTGGAGGACAAAGTGTTTTCTAGCACTAGAAAAAGAAAATGCATGGCAAAGTTTCGTCTTCTAGTAGACTATATAGCATGCAGAGTTTAGTATGTGTCAAAACAGTGTATGACATTGCTGTATCAAAGTTGTAAAATTAAGCATTATTTATTGAAAACTATGTATTTTTTTTGTAAAAACCCGATCACCTAGAGGATTAATATCAGTGACTTGTGCTAGTGCTACAAACTTAACCAGCTTCTTTACTACAGTACTTGATATGCAGTGTTAATGCTCAGGGTTGAAACCAGTCCACTCCAATGTCTTTTTTTGCAAGAGTTTTTAAATAAAGGAACAACATAATGCAATTGTTCAAAAGACTCTAATAAAATTGTGTGATCAATCTTCCTATGTGTTTTTATGTGGATTTTTTTTTTAACAGTGTTGCATTTAATAAATGCAGTTCAGCTATTATAGTGAATCCACTCTTCAGTCTGTGGGCACCCAAAGCTTAAAGTCAATGGGAATACTGTGTCTTTCAAAAAAACCCTCAGTAAATAGCTATGGTTAAGGTAGGATGCACAGGGGGTGAGTGCTGTTCTGGCACACCTGACAGACACTGAAACAGAGAACCGCCAATTAACTTTCTCTTTTTTTTCTGGTTAAGACTCTGGATAAAACAGTGGAGTATTTTCTGATAAACATTTTAGATATTACTTTGAAGTTGACCATGAAATAATGAAATAAGGTGGATCACATGCCAGCAAACCCCATTTCTCTCTGTATCTTTTTCTACAAACAACTTACCATCTAAATGTATTTTGGCATAGAAAAAAATCATTCTGTATTAAGATTCTAGTTATGAAAATGTTTTTATGAGAAGCCTGTAATCAATTCTTTGAACTATAAAAAGGTGTTTTTAATGTGTTTATGTGGTGAAAGTTTGTTGTATATTAAATATTGTTTTATAGAAATACTGGAGTTATATTGTTACAAATTCAAAATTTGTAATTAACACAAGCCATCTATTGCTGAAATTAACCTTCTAGAGCTCCTGCCAGTAGGCATATTCCCGTATTTCAAAAATATACAAGGATCATCTCTTCCTTGTTTGTATTTAATGTCTATACGTTTGCAAATTTACATAGGGATTAAAATATCATCTGATAATACCTTCCTTCCCATTGGAGGTTATTGGTTACTCCTAATATCCAGTAAATAATAGAAAAAATTCTAATCAGCTTCAACTGTAGCCAATACAAGCCTTTAGACCTGGGAGGAATCAATTCACCAAATAAAGGGACCAGGTAATTTTGCATGACTGCTAAGCACAGTTCTTTCCATTGTTCCTCTTCTTTCCTTATCCAAACAGTTATCTGAATAGATTCTTTCTCCAAAATAACACTTCTTGGATAACAAGTGATGACTTCTGTTTAGCTTATCAAACTTATTGAGAACACTGAAAACAATTCTATATAGTTTCAAAAGTCTGTTATAGCAGTATTTTTTTTGTGTGAATGGAGAAGTGTAACTGATGTGAAGTAAGGGTTTGAATGTGACTTGTCATAGTAAAAATAGGAAATTTAAGCTGGTCATTGTAAATCAGTGAAATAAAATCTTTATATACAGCTACCATACCACTATCCTTTCTGTACATATATATATATATATATAAAAACCCAAAAAAAAAACAAACAAAAAAAACCCCACAACAGTTTCAAGAAGCATTTTAAAGGCATTTTAGAAGGTTTTGAACCAATGAACTGAGAGTAATCCACAGTATTTTGTTTTGGTTTTAATTCCCATAGAGTTTGTTTTTTCAAGTCCCATTGTATATAGCCAAGGACTAAAAATCTTCTAGAGTAGACTAAGGCCATCTCCATACTATCTCAAACATCTCTAGCTGAAGTCTTCTGTTTGTTTCCTCCTGAGTGAGAAGTGCCATTACTGCACTGGAAAGCTGAGTTTCAGTTACACTATATCAGGTCTTATTGACAGAGTAAATTCCTACATGACATACTAGAAGTCTTTCCTACTGAGTATTCGAAAGTGGTGTTGGATTTGTAAGCCACAAGTAATCATATCTTAAAGCCATCATTGTGGAGGTATTGTGTGGCCTGGGTGTTGGCTCAGTTTTATATCAAAGAGGGTAGAAGCACGTGTATGGAAGAAAGAAGAAAAACATTTATTTGGCATTTTAGTTTTGATTAATATGTTCTCAAGTTTGAATGTTAGGTATAACCTTAGAAGACATGCATGAAAACATAGCATGTAGGTACCATAGATGCACATAGATACCCAAACACAGTTGCATCATTACAGAGCTAACACAAGCACATACGCATGCAGTTGTGTTTTCATTAAAATGCTTTTTGGCTGGATCACTAAATGTCTTGAATATAGTACCCATTAAAATCTATACTTCAATGTCCTGAGAACTTCAGACTATTTTAATCTGTTGGATGTGAAGGGTTATTCCTGGAGTTTTGTAATTTTTTAGATAATGTCTTCATAGCCTAGTAAAATTTTTGTAGAATACTGAAAAAAAAAACCAAAACCAAAACAAAAACCCCCAACCTAACAGAAAAAAAACAAACACCAAAACCCCCACAAATATCTCCAGCTCCAAAAATGACGATTCCCATCACAGTCACAGTAAAAGGATCTTAGCCCTTTCCCTCGAAATCTGACATTTGCATTTACATTTGCATTTATTGCCATTCCTCTGACATTTATGTAAGCTAAAGTGTCTACGATAGATAACTTTTTCTAGAACTTTGTAAATTCAATTAAAAGATTATTATTATCTCCAATCAAAATTGACTCAGGTGTATACTTTAAAATACAAGTCTTACTTTCCCACATTATAATGTTAACAAATACTGAAGGGTGCATGGGGAATGAGGCAAGATTCATCTGCACGCAAGCACAAGACAGTCCAAGAAATAAATGGCAAAATAGACAATGTAGATCTCAGTTATAATTGTTCCATTAAATTTCATATTAATGTGACCTTTTAGCATTTCATATGCATAACAGCAAATATGCATCAAGTTAAAACTCAGCAATAAATTTGTGTGTATAGATAGCTTTTTCAAGTCAGTACTATAATGAAGAACTTCTTTTTTGTGTCTGATTGTTCATAAAGTATCTTACACTTCCACCTAGCCTTTACTTCATGAGACTTAGTTTTCCTGCATAATCTCACTCTAATAATATTCCTTAAATCATTGTAAACCCTGCTTTTCATTCACCTAATTTCATTCACCTTGTTCATTCAGTTTAAGATCTCATACTCTTTAGAGATCAGAACCAGACTGCTCCTTTGACAGTGGCAGTGCTGTGCATTGCCTTTCATTCTTTCCTTAAGGCTACAAAAAGGGTAGAAAGCCACCTACTCATTCTTGTTCTTGGAAACTTCTGGCACTCCCTATTTTTTAGACTATCGACAGCCATTGTCTGAAACCAGCTTTGCTTTCCTTGGCTACATGTGGTCATTCATCAGCTGTGGGTTATCAGAGCCAATAGTTCTGCAGGCAGAAAGATTAATCTGAAGTCAACTAAAACTGTTAAAACTATCCATCCTGATTTTGCTTGAAGTCGATGTGAATTGCTCCACAAACAGAATAGTGGGGTACTAGTGTCTGTAAAAGGGAAAACAGCAACAGCAACAATAACTCCCTCAGATAACTGCCTGCTTGAAATGTGAACCTTGATGTAGCCTGATGACATGAGACTTCTCCAGCCTCAGAAAGCAGCTTTTGTGATGAGATGTTTTTGCATATTTTCAGTGTATTAGTCAGTGAGACGTAAAATATTGCCTTTTTCTGCAAAAGTATTTTGCATTTGGAAGACAAGCAAAGATACATAAAATATAACATACAAATAGCAAATATTTACAATAATACCAAGGACATTTGAGAAGACTGTGGAAATAGATTTTAAAAATTACTTATCTTTGGTTTCCCTATGTCAACCTCTTGTACACATGTTCTCCCTCCATCCTTTTCTTGAGCACGGATTTTATATATGTGAACAGATATAAAATCAGAAACACATCACAGTCTTACATGAGCAAATACAATTAAACAAACATTGTTACAGCAGCTGTATCAGTCATGAAAAGTTAACAAACAATGTGGGAAAAATTGCATTTGCAGCTTTATTTAAATCCTTTTTAATAAAAATACTGATGCGAGACCATGTGCAGCAAGTGATACAGCACTTAGAAGTTGGGCACTTTGCATCAGCTGGCCATCTGTGGTAGATTTCTGAACACAGCCCTCATGCTGGGTGAGAAGCTGTCTACAGCTTGACTGTAAAATTGGGATGTATTTGGTGTCTTCAACACCTGACTCAGGATTTCACATTAGACATCTCTGTCCACTCAAGATCCCAAGCAGGTTCACAGTTTTATTCTGACAACAGACGACAAACTCTTTCCATTGATATGGTATCCTGTAGGTAGAGATGTGGTCAGGAAATAGAAAGCATAGGAAAGAGATAGAAAGCACATCTAAGCTAAGAAATTGAAACAAAGTCAGCACATAGTCCAGGCACTGGAACTCAGCTGTCTGTACTGTTAAATTGTTAGAAAAAAAATCTCTGACATGGTTTTGGCTGGTGAATGCTAGCAGTCTTCCAAAAAATCACTGGAACAATTTGGAAATTAGCATGGACTGAAGATCATTCCCAATAGGCAGTTTGGATTCAGCCACTCTGTTTTGGGAAGCAAAAGAGTTTAATAGCATAGATGTGTTCAGATCATGCCAGCTGGCCTCACATCCAGGGAACAGATCCTGGTTTAATTTACTAGCATAGATGTAGCTACAGGTTATAAGCCCTACTTCTGCAGGACTGACCACAAAACCCCTGTAATTTTGGAGAATACCTTAGTCTCAGGCTATGGAATAGCCTCAGAGAGAGGCTGCCACCGCTGTCTATAGCTGCAATGCAAAAGCCATGAGGCCAATGGCAAAACAAAAGGAATTTGCTCTAAGAACTTTTCAGTATTACTGACCCATACTGTCTCTTGTTACACACAGTGTCAACTCTACAACTGTTACATTCCTGTTTAACATGGTAGCTCATCTTTAACAGGGGACCACAGAATGACACTGTGGAAACAAATATTTTAAAACTGGGAAATTGCTTATAGAATTTGGGGAGGATGTGCTCCATCTTATGAAAGTGATAACAATTTACACTGCAGTGCCTTCACTCCCAAGAATCCAAAAGCACTTTACAAATCCTGTTGGCCAATTTTGTTCTCCCCTTGTAGCTAAAACACCTACTGAAATCAATTGTAGAATCACTTATATTGAATCTCCTCCAATTGCAGAGCTGAGTGAGAATTTTATATGTTGAACAGCTATAGAACTGGAGCTTTGAAATTGCTGTTTAAATTATACATAAGAATCATACAGTGTATGTTCTTCTAGCACTCTCACAGTTAGTTTAGACAATATTTTCATAAACTGAACTCTTAGGAAAAGAAATCAATCCATCTGGACTAGATAAGAGGGAATCATTAAGTATTTTTCCTGCTTAAATATTAACATATTTTAGTAAAATTGATTTAGTGTCCTGAGAAAGGAATGCTCCCTTGATCAGCACATCAGCGTTACAGTCTAAATATGGCTACTGAATCATAAAGTCCCTTCTCCAAACACAAATGATTTTTTTTTCTATTTTTGTTTTAGATGCTATGGATAAGAGGTGAATCTAAAGCTAGAAAAGCCTAAAGAAGGATACAAATTTCAGGCTCATTTGGGTTCTACTTTTACTGAAACAGTACATCTGCAGTGCAACGGCTCATGCTTTTTCTAATGTTTAGTGTTTTCTTGCCCTATGCATGTTTTGCTGGTGTTAACTGTGTTGGTCACAAAATAAATGCCATCTAAGTTTGAACTTAGACAGAGACACTTCTATAGATAGCAGATAAACCAGAGTGCAGTAGGCTTGACTTGGGAAAAAAAGGAATAAAGCCAACAAAGTTAAAAAAGAAAGGCAATACAGAGTGCTTGTCTACAGAGTTACCTACTGAACACTATCTGGGGTTTAGCACCTGTATTAGGTATATTTACCACCTATACCTCCATGGGATAATTTCCAAAGTGCTCTGAATACTGATGAGCTGACTCTGCTACTGGTTCTATCAGGACCAGTCTTAGTTAAATGATTTTTGAGAAATGGATTAACCCAGGCCATCAGCCAGCAAGATGTGCTCTGGCTGCTTGGTGTCATCCCTGACTTTTTATAGGGCATATGACAACTCTAGTCTCCATCAGTCTTTCACGGTGAAACCCTTTACCCCAAATGGAGGACATCAAGTGGAAGTTAAAATTTGGATTTGGAAAGAATGAGGGCAGATATATGCAATCCCACATCCATGCTGTCATCGACAGGCAGCTCCTCTCTTAAACTACTGGAGGTCCTTGGAGAGCTGTGTCTCCACACTGCACTTGTGGGGAATGAGATTTTGAGCTGAGGGATATTCTTCCTAATAGACACCAGCTTTCTCTTTATTTGACAGTTCAAGAGAAAACTCAGTTATGAAAATTGATCAAAAATAAGTGTGACATATTTTTTTTGCTGCATCTTGATACAGCTCTGTTTGATTCCCTCTGGTCAGTTAACCAGCAAAAAAGTTAGAGCAGCAGCAGATTTCTTTCATTGTATCCTAAGGAATTCAATTAATGTGAAAATACCTTTCTCCAGTCATGCCCAGAAAGTCACTTTGTATGAAATTGGAGACAATATTCTATTGAATAATGACCTGATATTGAATGAAGATTCCCACTAGTGTAGGATTAGTAGGCTTAACCATTAGCAAGTTTCACAAAATGCTAATAAAATATTTATTTGGCTATTACTTTTCTTGACCTATTGGTTGAGTTCACTAATGGATTCAGGCTTCCCAGACAGAAACTTAGACATTTATCTGAAGCTTAGCTAACCATTTTCCTTGGTGATGAGACATGCATTTTTCTGTCACATATTTTTACTTTATAAAATTAGAAATACATCTATAAATATATATATATGCATATATATATAATGTTATGAATATTTAAGGAGTAAAACGCTAATCAATTGTAACTCAGATATTTTCAGGTATAGAAGACTTTAAAGACACATTCATCAATTTGTCCAACAAACATTTGTTTAGGGTATTGTATTAAAAATCAGAAACTACTTACTGTATACCTTATAATAGCATACTGTATAACTTATAATAGCATACTGTCTAGTCAGGTCTGTACTCACTGAATAATTCCATGATTTTTTTTCATTGTCTGAAATTCTCCTCTAAGAATCTTCTAATGCATCTTGGTTCTAAGAGTATTTCCCCATCTGTACAAATCATTCTCATTCATATTAATGTAATTTTTGCATGTAAAAGAGCTGGGATGTTGGAGGTGACATATATCAGAAAGAATTTTTGAAAAAAGATATCCAGAATTCAGAATTCTTGTCCTTTGTGGGAAACACAAAGCAGCTACTTGAGGTGCCATGTATAATAATATATTATTATAAAAGTTATTTTCAATTTATATGAACAGTGTTTCAAAGCTGCTTTAAAAAAAGAGTTTGAGTCCATCATAAGTTTTGACAAGCCCTGTAACAGAGATTCTGTTACAGGTACTGCTGAGGACTGGCAGGGTGGCAGTGAAATAAGAAATATTTTCTCCAAGGGAAAGCATGGTTTATCTGCTATGGGCCAGGCATAAATTCCCAGCTCACAAAAGTTAGCAGGTACTGGAAATTCTCCTTGTCTCCTGAGAGGTGCTTGTAACCTGCTCAGCTGGGAGTTTGACACATGGGATGGATTTCCCAGCACACTGTACAGAAATAAATTGCCTCCAAAATACAGGAAGTTACTCTAATTGCTTTTGTGTTCCTCCTTTTTGATAACTTTTCAATGTGATTCAAAGATTTGCGTGTTTCACATATGTAATAAATGGAATCAAAAGTGAATAAAATCACCTTAAAAATGGAACCATTGACCTCTTACTAAGAAAACCAGGCAGATATTTAGCAACCCTCCTTTCTCCTTTTTTTTTTTCTTTGTCTTTTTTCCTTTGGGAAAGCGGCAGCAAGAGAAGCTATGGGTTGGGTTTTTTGGTGGCTGTGTGTCTTCTCTATACTTTTTTGCTACTAGCTTTATTTCATGCTATCACCTTTTAGCCTTGGATTGATTAACCTCTCCAAAGCTAAGTGTTACCCATCAGACATGTAAAGTACTATGAGAATATATTTCAAATAAGGACACAAACAGAGTAGTTTTCTGCTATCTGAAATGTCATTAATAGAGAAAACAGACTTGAATAGGCATCTGCAATTTTCCTCTCTTTTTTTATAAATATATATTTCAGTGGCAGCTGAAAGAAATATGTGCATAAGCTATATGCACTATCTAAGAAGAATGAGAAATAGAAGGTGAGACACATCGCTGCCTTTTTCCCTGAGGTGTAGCATGTGTAATACATGAGAAAGATGACATCACCCACAGAAAGGACTGGATTCACAGGCATGTTATAAATAAATCATTCAACAAAATGGGAAAGGGACAGCAAAAGGGACAGCCAGAGTCATATTCTTAAACATGCATTGTTTACTCAATAATCTGAATCATCTCTTACAGTCTTCCTAGTTTCACAGGTAAACACAATAATCATTTTCATCTGAAAAACAAAAAAAAAAAAAACCCACCCAATCTTACTTGTATTTCTTCCTTTATATTTACAACTAATATGTACAGAATGAAGTCAAATAAATCCCACTCTATACAGTCACTTTCATATATAATTTTTATAGAATCATGCATGACTATGGTTTGGTTAGGTTTTGTTGTTTGTTTTGTTGGTTTTTTTTTTTTTTTTAAATGCAAGATGAAAATACTCACCTGGTCCCAGCAGGTGTAGAATAACTTTGGGCTGTAAGGACTCGGTGCACAGGCTGAGTATGGCTGGACTTCAGCAGCCTAAAAGGGGGTTTTCTGTACCAGGTCACCACTTCTAACCCTCAGGCCACAGGGTGATCCTTGGGAAAGAAGCTTTCCTGACTTGTCAACACTCTCCTGAGACCAATATCAAAAATAATTTAGATGCCTGCATCTCTTGGACTTTCCAGATTTAGGGTAGATTTCAGACTATCTGCATTCACCTAGGTTCCTGCTGAGGAGCTTAAGTGTTTTTGGAGTCAGGCAATTCAGCCATGACTAATCACTGCAGGTGATTAAAATCCTCTGCTGGGACAGGAGGTTCCCCAGCACCAATGCAGGGGCCAGACAATGTGCTCAGCTTTGGTCAAGGGAGCATGGTGCAAAGCAGGCATCTGGGTTTTCAGGCAATCCAGAAAGGTTAAAAAGGAGGGTCCCAGTCAGCCTATCAATGTGGTCACTATGTTTGGTACAGTTGCATCTTTTATATAGTTCCTTCCTGGTAAGATTGCTTTACTATGAGATATCTGTCTTTGATGCGTTTCTGAGGCTGCAGATCTTGACCAAAGACTCTGGATATGCTCTATGCCCAGGACTGAGGCAGATCCCTTTCTCTGCTGCCAGAACTGGACCATCAACACTGAGCACAAGATTCATAGGTGCAGACAAAGGAAAAAACACATTCAGCAATATTTTCTGTCCTACAGTTATTTGCATAAATCATGGCTGCATCAAAGAAATGTGTCTTCCTCTTGGGGTAGAGGGTGATGAGATTCCTGTTTAAATTTAGTGCCTGGGGAAGTGCGTTCACAGCCGAGGCCTCTGAGAATGCTCTGTCTCCTTTGCAAAAGAACTTCACTGCTATTTACAGCCTCCGACCAAGTGCCAGAGACAGCAAGCTGGTAAATGCAAAGATAAATTTGGATATACATTTCTGTGAACTGGGACCTTGTAGACTGTTTTCAAGTTGGTCCACAGATCCCTGTTCTAGGGGAAACTGAAGTTGTTAAGAAAAATATATGAATAATTAAATAAGTGTAAATTTAATTTCCTTTTCTTTTCCTCTTTATAGAGCACAAAATGATGCCATTTTCTTTACACAGCTTCAGATTTTAATTTTAATTCTTTTTTTCTCTATATTATTACCCCTCAGCTTTCCCTTTCTACAAGACATGCATTAGAAAGGATGACCTCTATTTTACATATTTTTCTTCCTTTTTTTTAAATTTTTTTCCCTACCTCTGTAAATTTAAAAACCTTGTTAGCTCTGGAAAAGTTTAAAGCAACAGAAAACTGAAATTCTATAATGCTGTCTCTCTGGTTACATTTTAAAAACTTTTCCACCTTTTTGAAAAATTATAGAGAGACAAAGTTACCGAGTTTTATTTTTTAGTTTTTTCTTTTTACTTTTTGTTTTCATTTTACTTTTCCCAAAGTTGAGGAAATTTTGAAAAATTACAGAGTGTCAGAAGGAAAATGGAAAAAGTGAGAAAATACCCCAGATCCCTTTAGTTCATTCATTCACTCAGCAGAAAAATTAAATAAAAAAAATTAAATAAAACCTGGAAACCAGGGAAACAAAAGATGTGCTGCAAAGTTTCTAGACAAATAAAGGCATTATAATAGTGCAAAATTTTATTTTAAGAATAAGTAGGGTTTCTTCACTGTAAAAAGTTTAAATGAAAATATTTGTCAAGCTTTAACTGATCTTCGTAGTGCTCGGCAATGCTCATAAAGAAATACAGATGTAATCTCTCCTGCAAAGAAATACTATCTTTTGTTTTTTAAAGACATTACTATCTTTATCAATGATCTGGATGAGGGGATTGAGTGCACCCTCAGTAAATTTGCAAGTAAGCAACATCAAGTCATGCAGGAGTGTTGATCTGCTGGAGGGTAGGAAGGCTCTGCAGATGGATCTGGACAGGTTGGATCAATAGACCAAGGCCAATTACATGAGTTTCCATAAGTGCCTGGTCCTGCACTTGGGCCACAACAACTCCATGTTGCTCCCAAGCTCCAGGCTAGGGAAGAGCTGCCAGTGGAAAAGGACCTGGGGGTGTTGGTTGATGACCGCTGAACATGAGCCAGCTTGTGCCCAGGCAGCCAAGAAAGCCAACAGCATCCTGGCCTGTAGCAGCAATACTGTGGCCAGCAGGGGCAAGGCAGTGATTATCCCCCTGTACCGGGCACTGATGAGGCTGCACCTTGAACACTGTGTTCAGTTCTGGTCCCCTCACTGTAAGAAAGACATTGAGGTGCTGGAGTGGGTCCAGAGAAGGGCAAGAAAGCTGGTGAAGGGTCTGGAGTGATAAGAAGCAGCTAAGGGAACTGAGGTTGTTTAGTCTGGAGAAGGCTCAGGGGAGCCTTTAGAGAGGGCTTTCTAAAACTGCCTGAAGGGGGAATGGAGAGAGGACATGGATGGTCTCTTCTCACAAGTAACAGGTGATAGGATAAGAGGAAGTGGACTCAGGCTATACCAGCGGGGGCGGTCAGACATTGGAACAGGCTGCCCAGGGAAGTGGAATCACTGTCCCTGGAGGGATTTAAAAGAGCCGCCCAGCACAGGCTAGGGTTTGGTGGAGAACAGAGAACCATGAGAACTTCCTGTACATGGCAGTGGAAGGCATGGTATGTATCTGTTAAACCAATGATTCTTAAGCTCCCCACCCTCCCTACTGCCTATCATATTTCTGTGGGCCTTATGAACCTACTAATCCTAATTGCTCACAGCTGTGACCTATAGTTTGAGAATCACTGACTTGGACAGGCAAAACATTTTTCTTGTATAATATTAAAGAAAATTATCTTATCTACCTATAAGTTATTGAACCAGGATAAAATGTATTTCTTTCCCATGATTGTCTGTACAATACATATCTCCCTTATATACCTTACAAACAAACAGTTCTCATTATACATGACCTATGAACAATTTATGTATCTCTCTATTAGGTATGGCATTAATAAAAACTGTAAACCCTTGGGCAAAATTAAATGTAATGATACTGACAAATTGTAAATATTTCAGAAAAATATAGAGGAAAAAGAAACTAAAAAAAAATGGTTTTACAAGGAAAGAGGTGAAGAAATCTAGATATATTTAGGTTGACCAAATGAGACTTAAGATGGGTAGGGCAACAGACCACAATTATTTGCAAAACGGAAATACCATGACTGAAAGGAATGGTTTATTTTGGCACAAGGATTCTAAGTAAGCATGACAGGATGAAACTTAATACCAGACCTGTCAACCTACTAGATGAAGGCAGCTCCACAACCACTTCTATTAAAAGCTGGGTTTGACAGAGAATTATTCTAGGAGAACATTCTTTGCTGGCATGAACCATGTCCAAATACATCTCTCTCTGCTTTAATTTCAACAGTTCAAGTTGAAAAAATGTTAACACATTTGTGCAATACTGTGAATGTTAACATAGTACTGTATAATATATGAATGAGATTGAATAGTCTGTTTAAGAATTTTATATGACTACTTTTACTCTGAGATCTAGCAAACGGAAGAAGGGTAATGAACGTGTCAAGGCTGTCAGAAAGACAGAGAAACATTTGCTACCAATATTTTTTTTTTTTAGATCAGGGAAAGAGGTGCTGGGAGTTAGCAGGATTGCTAGTGGAATTCCCTGTGGTTTCCAGTGATCTCACAGTAATGTGTGAGCAGTATTTAAATCCTAAATGGAGTACTGGTGGTTGTGAGTGGGAACGGGAAGCTTATGCTGCGCTCCAGCTTCTTGAGTTCTTCACAGTGTGAGCTGATGAAACCACACTATTGCTGTCAAAGGCCAGGTTAACATTTAATAGCTCTGTAAAACTTTAAACTCACTTTCAGAAAGTCTTAAAACATTGTTACAGCTTGGATTAAAATTAAGTGGAACTATTAGGCTTAACCACTACCTTTAATTTAAGATAACTTTCATTAACCTCTGTTATAGAAGAAAGAAACTGAAGCAATAGAAATATACAAGAACAAAACACTGACACAAAACTCTGCCCAAGCTGGAGGCAAATGCAAGGCAGATCAGGAATCTGCTTTATCTGTATTTGGATTTTGAAAAGCAAGGAGAAGTGCCCAGACAGATGCAAGAAAGAGAGCTTGGCACAGTTTAAATGGTCACTGCTCTGTTGCCCTAGGGCCCACACTTGCATTGATAGGATGTAGAATAAGGGGTTTCAGTAGAAAGCTGGCTAAAACACATAATGATTGTGAATGGTGAAATTTGTGTTTAGGTTCGTCATGCTTGAGGAAACAGTATTTTGTGGTTTTTTTGTAAGTAATATTGTCTTCATTATTAATTTCTCTTTCTAGGTAAACCAAACTGTAAGATACCAAATTTCATCTAGGAAATAAACACACTAATAGTGATGACAATTTGATATTTCTTCCTTACCTTTTAATAATTCTGTGCTTCTGTTTTAGCTGAGAATTAATTTATTCCAAATCAGACAGTGATCAGATAAAAAAAAAAAATTCAATATATACCCATAAACTACATGCAATAATTATAGGTGTGCTTCAGAATTCTGAGTAAGTGGCAAAATTTCTGCCTTTTCAAGGAAAAAGAAAGGAAAAAACAATTTTTCCTTTCTGTCCTGGGACACAAATATGCTGGTACAAAACTCCTGACACATTTAGATGAGAAAGATGAATTTTTAATACTCACTTTGAGATTTTTCACTAAAATTAATCTGCTGTATGAATTACCTCATCAGTAGGAATGATTTCCCTAGCCGTAATAGCTAAATAGTTTTTTTATAGGTGCTGAGTGTTCCACAGTGTTCTATGGAGACCCACCACAGCAGGGTCCTGCTCACACTACTTTTAATACTTCTGTTCAAGGCTTCTCAGGAAAACAGGGCTTGAATATGCAGTATTTTCAGGACTTCCTTGTGTAACAGATGGAAATCTCTGGGAATTCAAGACAGGGACAAAGTATCTTTGTGGATCTACTTGCAACTGTTAAAAAGTTGACCTGGGTGCTTTGTTGGAACAAGTCCAGAGGAGGGCCACGAGGATGATCAGGGTTCTGGAGCACCTCCCATATGAAGACAGGCTGAGAAAGTTGGGGCTGTTCAGCCTGGAGAAGAGAAGGTTGCGTGGAGACCTCATAGCAGCCTTCCAGTATCTGAAGGGGGCCTACAGGGATGCTGGTGAGGGACTATTCATTAGGGACTGTAGTGATAGGACAAGGGGTGACGGGTTAAAACTTAAACAGCAGAGGTTTAGATTGGATATAAGGAAGAAATTCTTCACTGTGAGGGTGGTGAGGCCCTGAAATGGGTTGCCCAGGGAGGTTGTGAATGCTCCATCCCTGGCAGTGTTCAAAGCCAGGTTGGATGAAGCCTTGGGTGACATGGTTTAGTGTGAGGAGTCCCTGCCCATGGCAGAGGGTTTGGAACTGGATATTAAGGTTCTTTCCAACCCTAACTATTCTATGATTCTATGATTGTTACTGCTCTTTACCTGAAGATTACATATCCACTACAGCAGTATTGCCAAAAATCATTTGAGGATTCCTGGTCTTTTCTAGGAGAAAACCAGCTAAAATATTTAATTTTTCGCTGAAAGAGATCTTGCAGCTGAAAGAATAGACAAGTATATCATAGTGATCGACATTTTTCAGCCTCTCAGCTTACAGTATTGACCACCATGAAAGTAATTTTATTACTTGTGAAGCATACAAACCTGCTTTTGGAGCTGTCAAAAAAAAAAAATAGAACCCAATATGCACAGTACATTTATTTATCTATCTCACACTAAACCACTGTGGGCTCATGAGGCATCATTTGCATTCTTTTTACTCCCCCTAATTAAATTCAAAATCAAGTCCAACATGAAGCTTTATGTCGTCTACTAATACCCACTGTAAGTGCTTATGCTTTTCTCTCATTTAATGCAGTGTTCAGTAATGCAGTCTTCAGTATAATTTCTGTGTGATTTTGATATCATGAAAGTACCCTTATTTACAGATGGAGGGCACATGAAAGCTTTAGGCTCTGGAAGGTCTCGGTCCTTATTGCTGCTAATTTCACCATGCAGTCCAAATTCCACATTTGTTAGAAACTGGTTTTTGTCAAAAAGGGATCAAAATATTTATTCCAAGATAATGTAATGAATTGAACAGTCACATTTCTTGTCATGTCTGGTGCTATTATCAAGAAAGATGAGGAGTGTGTGGTGGCCTTCTACAAGTGGTCATTCAGTTGAGGAAATAACATACAGAACCTGCACTGATTTCATATAGAGGCTCAGGGTGACCCACTGTCTCCAGTGAGGATGGTAGTAAAACTCCCATTGGTTTGGAAGGTACCAGTATTTTTTTAATCTTTATTTTTTAAACCACTCTAATGAGTTCTTTTTGTAGAGGTCACCTCATCTTTGCCTTCAGAGGATGAAGGGGTTGCCCCTGTGGGTAGCATTCATCTCACTTTAGCTATTTAAAAGTTAGGGGTCTATCAAAGTGCATCATTCAGGTTGCTTCATGTAAGAAAATGGCACCTAAAGTGGAATGCCTAAATTGTCCTCCAGAGAGTGATAATGAATTCTGAAGTGACACAAGTGGATGTCTAGAAATTAGATCATTAAAGAAGGTGAGATTAATTCAGTCTTACATATATCATGCTTAGCTCACAATTAATATTAAATCCAAGAAAAATAGAGTGAGCAATGAGATCTATATTGTGAAATATCAAACCCAAGGCCGATAAATAACTAACAATATATTAATCAAAGGAAAACAATTAGAGCTTACCTTCTCAATTAAAACTCACTGATTAATCTTATTAGGTAGAAATTTGTTAAGACTACACCCTTTATTTGGTGGAAACTTTCTTATTACTCTGTGCAGTGACTTCTCTTTGTTGAAGATTGTCTGTGTCTGACACACCTTGCCATTGCATGATAAGGCAGCAGTCAATTATGCTTAAGTGTCTTAATGCTGGTGGCATGTGTCTAAATAATATGCACGGTGTGTTTCTAAAACAATCTAATGGCTTGACTGAATTAAAGCAAGCTTGTAAGGTTTGGGAATCTGACAGGCTGTCTGAATTTGTTGGACATGATACATTGCAATAAGGATATTCTACTTTTTGTGAAAAGGAGAAGTGACTCAGAGTAGCCCTGTAGAGAAGGACTTGGGGGTGTTGGTGGATAAGAAACTGAACATGAACATGAGCTGGCTCTGTGCTCTCACAGCCCAGAAAGCCAACCATATCCTGGGCAGCATCAAAAGAAGTGTGACTAGTAGGTTGAAGGAGGTGATCCTGCCCCTCTACTCTGCTCTCCTGAGACCTCACTTGGAGTATTGTGTGCAGTTTTGGTGTCCTCAACATAAAAAGGACATGGAACTGTTGGAACAAGTGCAGAGGAGGGCTACGAGGATGATCAGGGGACTGGAGCATCTCCTGTATGAAGGTAGGATGAGAAAGTTGGGTCTGTTCAGCCTGGAGAAGAGAAGGCTGCGTGGAGACCTCCTAGCAGCCTTCCAGTATCTGAAGGGGGCCTACAGGGATGCTGGGGAGGGACTTTTCATCAGGGACTGTAGTGACAGGACAAGGGGTAATGGGTTTGAAACTTAAACGGGGCATGTTCAGGTTAGATATAAGGAAGAAATTCTTTGCTGTGAGGGTGGTGAGGCACTGGAGCACGTTGGCCAGAGAAGTGGTAAATGCTCCACCCCTAGCAGTGTTCAAGGCCAGGTTGGACAGAGATTTGGTCTTATGTGAGGTGTCCCTGCCCATGGCAGGGGAGTTGAAAGCTGATGATCTTTAGGTCCTTTCAAATCCAAACCATTCTGTGATTCTATGAGTCATTATTTTCTGTATTTTCTATATTTTCAAAACACAGTACTACGTGGTGGGTGAAAATCTGAAAATATCCATGTGTGGTAGGTACAACACATGAGTGTAATGGTCATCAGTAAACTTTGGTAGCTACTACATAAACAGGAAATGTGTCTTTGGCTTTTCTACCTTTTAGTTATTAGTGAATGACCTGCATAATCTTTTCAAGTTTGGTTCTATACAGCTTGGATTATTTCTTCATCTCTAAATAGTATTTCTGGTTGCTACAGAAAATGGAATCTAGGCACAAGTGAGAGAGATATATGCATCATATAGTTATATATATATATATATATATATCAATGGCATATCCATATAAATGATACTGCTTCCTGAACTTTCATTAAGTTACAAGCTGATTTTGCCATCTTTTGTATGGTAATTAATTTCATTTATTGCCCTGTGACATCTATTTGGCTTCATAAACCATACAACTTTAGAAGTATGAAGTCTCATAATAAGTAGATTTTTTCCTCATGTTTCAACAAGGGAAAATATACACGGTAACTAATGGTATTGTAAAATTCATCTCACAATAGGGATGTAGAAGTAAGCAACTACATTTACAGTATATAATCTCCTCTGCAAGATTTCTAATTATTGTTATGCTTGTGTAGTCAGGAAATCATGGTCTATAAAGCAAGCCTAATTTCCTGTGGCTTGCACCTGAACACGATAAAAGCTCTTGATCTCCCTTCCTTCTCCAGAGGCAAATCACAAAACTGTGACATGGCTGTTTAATCCTACAGTGAGTACATACTTCCACCCATGTAATCCTGAAAGTGTTACCTTGATGAATGCTTGACCAGGGTCTCTCTGGACTTTTTGTTACTGCCTTAGTACTTCTTTACAATAAAATGAAGACATGCTGCACTGATTTTTCTTTTTTTTTTTTTTTTTTTTTGTAATCTCAGTAATTGCATGAGTTTGGCAAAGGACACCGATTAGTTTAGGCAAAACTGTTTCTCCTTTTCTTCTCCTCACTTTTATGCCATCTAGAGAGTGTGCTTGTGTTGGACAGAAAGTTAATTACTGCTTCTTCTTACAACAAAGAGAAGACTGTATTGATTAGATGTAGCTGTGAAAACATTTACAAAAAAACAAAGCTCCAGGTTTGTCCTATGTAATGTGAGCTTTAGTGCTTGTGACAGGTGCCAGATTTACAGCACAAGAGACTAAAATCCTCTCTACCCAAGGCAGGTACAGTTTTTCCCAGCCTGTCACTCAGCCATGCTCCAGTGGGAGAAGCACCAGATGTGCAAAAGCACTTCATTGTTGTTTAATCCTTTGGTGCTGACTTAGTGGGATTGATTCAGGGACATCAACTTGTTTCACACAAGCCAGTAAATAATACTGACTTTACCTCAGTCCAACAAAAATTTTAAACATATACAGAACTTTGAGATCAGCCATAGCCCCAACTCCATCAATTCCAGCACTTTAGTTCCTTATTCACTTCTTCTCTGGAGAGGATTTGAACTAGTGACTTACAGCTAAAATGTTTCATATCCTTTTGCTAATCCCCCCTAGTCACTTCCTAACAAACTGCCTTTGGAGGCATAGAAACTATACCTTACACTGAATGCCTTGGCAGTACATTCATATTTCACAGCATCTGGCATCTAACATTGTCCTCTATCAGAAGAATCACTTTTGTTTTGCTGATGTCTGTCAAACTTCACATCATGACTTCAAGATTAAAAGCCTCACCTGTTCTGAACAGTAGTTCCTTATACATTTAATTCCATGAAAACTCATGTCATACTCAAGCAAATTAAGTCTTTGTAGTCATACCTAACCTAGAATGAATGCTTGTTTAAAAAAAAAAAAAAAAAACAGTTTCTCCAGCAATACATTCAATCTTCTATACTGACAACTCTTCAGTTGACCTACTTATGCTAAAAAATTAAATATATATATATATATCAGTAAATATGAAGAAGGAATGGAAACACCGAACACTGAAAGCAGCACTGAAGTGTTGCTCTGAAAGTATTATGACCAGAGACCAGGATTACATTAATATACAGTCATAATTGTTTTTATGCTATAAATTACTTGAAAACTAAATACGTATGTAAGGCAGCCAGCAGAGAGGTCTGATTCACACCTTGGCAAGCACTTTGCAGAAGTGAACATTTATTTTCAGCTGTGGGGGAACTATCTCCATCTGCATCCCATGTGCAGAGGATTCCTCCTGCCTTAGAACCTTTCCCTCCCTTTCGCAGCAGGAGTCTGTGCCTCTGTGGCACTGAGCCTTCTGGCTGCAGCTGCCACAGACGACTCATGGGTTTGCCATGGGAAAGTGCTGGGCACAGAGCCATGGAGGTCTGCATCATGTTGCACCAACACTGCTTCTCAGTGTGCCCAGTCTCAGGAGCATGGAAAGGGAAGGCAGCTACTGCAGGTCTCATGAGGACTGCAGAAAAAGAAATCCTTCCGAGCTGAAGGCTGGAAAAGACTTGCTGGGCTATCAAGTCCTGGTTCCTCATATTATGAATGACTTATATATACATATTACGTAAGTATTTCCATTATTTGGTCAAATTCCATCTCAGCAGATCCTGGTACTGACAGAAATTTTTTAATGCTTTGCTGCTCCACTGATTTTAAGTGCATTTGAACTTAAAGTTATGTGTGCTACTGCTTTTTTGTTTTGGCACTGTCTTTGAGCTAGAGCCAGTTCCCTACTGCATGAACCTCCTCATTGCTCCACTTGGAAATAACCATGAGATGTCTCCCCCTACCACAGCCTCTTTGTGCCTAAGGTTTATTTATAGTTTACCTCTCAGAGTTGATCAGATGTGTATGCAGTATTCCCAGCTCAAAATTGACCATATCTCCATTTGTTCAATCCCACTGATTTTTCTTATCTGCTCCTGTTAACACTGGCCTTTTTACAATGGCATTACTTTGATAGTTAATAGTTATCCTGTGACTTGCTAATACACCTAGATTTTTCTCTTCCTCAGTCGTTTCTAACAAATGAGCTCTTAGCCTGTAGAAGGGGCTTTTGTTATTATTCCTTAAGTGCATGACCTTGCATTTTGTAGTATTGAATTTCAATTACTCCAGCCTACAACGTCATGCAGTTCTCTGTGCGCTTCTTCCCATCTGTCCTTTAGAGTCATATTCCCTCCCAGCACTGTATCGCTAGGAAATATCAGCACCACACTGACTTTTTTACCACGGGCATTAAAAACCACACGCAAAATCAGTGACAAGAATCCATGCCTGGGAAGAGCAGTAGGAACCTCCCTGCAGTAAAATACGTTAGCTTTTTACTGCAGTAAACTACTTTCAATGCAATGCTTAGTTCTTATGGCAGCACTAGAATTTGGCTGGCCGCCTTTTATGTGCTTGTGCTGTTTGTGATCACTGTTTTCTCAGCTTTAAAAAAAAAATCTCATGTTAACACGATACCACAGTTACAGTATCACGTTGTTAACACCAGAACAAGACAAAGTAGCTGTTCCACATACATTTTTCTAAGGAGAAAGCTACCTTTCCAAAGAAAGGTTACATCCACTAAATTAACAGTTACATAGATCTAAGGGTGTGCATCTATCTATCTAGCAAGCATGTATCTCTACATGGCTATATATATTTTTTTCCCTTTTTTCTTCAATGCTTGTTTTCTGAAACCCTGCGTATCAGGTGACTAACAAGCCTTGTAGCCACATCACTTATTCTTTCTTAATACAGTACTACTTATATGGCATCACCTACTGAAAGGACTGTAATATTTTCGTGCCTGTGCTCTCCATGCATCCAATAATCTTCCAGAATAGACCATTTCCTTCAGTGGGACAGTCCTGTTTTCTGCAAGGGCAGGGACTGAATGTGTCCTTACAGACCACACATTTCACTTACTCTCTACACACACGCTTGTCACTGCACTGTTAGTCCCAGCTACAAAGAATAGTTAGAAAAATTTACCTAAACATTTGGCAGACCAGGGGATACTTTCTCATGATACACAAGCTGGAACAACCGTAACAGACCATAATGACAGTTTTGCTCCCAGAATTCACTGTAGGCTGTGTCTGTACTTTGCCTAAATAATAGTCGGCAGGATTTTGTGAGTTTCTACAGATCTGCACTTTTAATGCAAAAGTGACAAAAAGATGTCTAATTATGTCAATGTCACCGACAAAGATGTTGAACAAGACCAGTCCCAACACCAATCCGTGAGGGACACTACTTGTTACTGGTCTCCAGCCAGATATTGAGCCATTGACCACAACTCTTTGCATGCAGCCGTCCAACTGGTTCTTTATCCACGAAGTGGTCCACCTTTCAGATTGATGTCTCTCCAATTTAGAGGTAAGGATGTAGTGTGGGACAGTGTTGAATGCAACATCTTTGTCGGTCACACGGACAGTGGGATTGAGTGCGCCCTTAGCATGTCTGCTGAAGACACCAAGCTGTGTGGTTCTGTTGATGCGCTAGAGGGAAGGAATGCTATACAGAGGGACCTTGACACACTTGTGAGGTGGGCTGATGAAGTTTAACCATGCCAAGTGCAAGGTCCTACACCTGGGTAGGAGCAATCCCAGGCACAGCTACAGGTTGGGCAAAAGGGAAATTCAGAGCAGCCCTGCAGAGAAAGACTTGGGGGTGTTGGTCAATGAGAAAATGAACATGAGCCGGCTTCAGTGTGCACTCACAGCCCAGAAAGCCAACCGTATCCTGGGCTGTATCAAAAGGAGCATGACCAGCAGGTCAAACGAGGTGATCCTGCCCTTCTACTCTGCTCTCATGAGACCTCACTTGGAGTATTGTGTGCAGTTCTGGTGTCCTCAACATAAAAGGACATGGAACTGTTAGAACAAGTCCAGAGGAGGGCCACGAGGATGATCAGGGGACTGGAGCACCTCCCGTATGAAGACAGGCTGAGAAAGCTGGGGCTGTTCAGGCTGGAGAAGAGAAGGCTGCGTGGAGACCTCATAGCAGCCTTCCAGTATCTGAAGGGGGCCTATAAGGATGCTGGTGAGGGACTATTCATTAGGGACTGTAGTGATAGGACAAGGGGTAACAGGTTCAAACTAAAACAGGGGAAGTTTAGACTGGATATAAGGAAGAAGCTCTTTAAGGATAGTGAGGCACTGGAATGGGTTGCCCAAGGAAGCTGTGAATGCTTCATCCCTGGTGGTGTTCAAGGCCAGGCTGGACAGAGCCTTGAGTGGCATGGTTTAGTGTGAAGTGTCCCTGCCCATGGCAGGGGGGTTGGAACTGGATGATCTTGAGGTAATTTCCGACCCTAACTATTCTATGATTCTAAGACCGGTTCCAACACCTGTCCCTGAGGGACACCACTCGTTACTAGTCTCCGGATGGACATTGAACCGTTGACCACAACTCTTTGAGTGCGACCATCCAGCCAGTTCTTTATCCACTGAGTGGTCCACCTATGAAATTGATGTCTCTCCAATTTAGAGACAAGGATGTTGTGTGGGACAATGTCAAATGCTTTGCACAAGTCCAGGTAGATAACGTCAACTGCTCTACCCCTGTCCATCAGTTCCATAGCCCCATCATAGAAGGCCACCAAATTGGTCAGGCAGGATTTCCCCTTAGTGAAGCCATGCTGGCTGTTACCAAGCACCTTGTTTTTCATGTGCCCTAGCATGCCTTCCAAAAGAATCTGCTCCAAGATTTTGCCAGGCACAGAGGTGAGACTGACTGGTCTGTAATTCCCTGGGTCATCCATTTTCCCCTTCTTGAAAATGGGGGTTATATTTCCCTTTTCCCAGTCATCGGGAACATCACCTGACTGCCATGATTTTTCAAATATGATGGACAGTGGCTCAGCAACTTCTTTTGCCAGCTCCTTCAGGACCTGCAGATGGATTTCATCAGGTCCCATGGACCTGTATACATTCAGGTTCTTAAGATGGTCTCGAACCAGATCCTCTCCTACAGTGTGCCTAGGGTCTTCATTCTCACACTCCCTGCATCTGCCTTACAATACTTGGGTGGTGTGGTCAGAGCCTTTGACAGTGAAGACCGAGGCAAAGAATCATTGAGAACCTCAGCCTTCTGCAAATCAAGGGTAGCCAGTTCTCCCGATGGCTTCTGGAGGGGGCCCACGTTATCCCTAATCTGTCTTTTATTTGCGATATACCTATAAAATCCATTCCTGTTATCTTTCACATCCCTAGCCAAGTTTAATTCTAACTGGGCCTTAACTTTATTAACCTTGTCCCTAGCTTCCTGGACAACATCTCTGTATTCATCCCAGGCCTCCTGTCCTTGCTTCCACCTTTTATAAGTCTTTTTTTTAGCTTCCAATTTTCCTCAGCAGTTCCTTATTCATCCAAGGAGGTCTCCTGGCCCTCTTGCTGCACTTCCTTCTAATTGGGGTGCAACACTCCTGAGCTTGTAGTAGGTGATCCTTGAATATCAACCAAGAATATTGGGTCCCCTGCCTTCAAGGCCTATATCCCATGGAACCTTACTAAGCAGGTCCCTGAAGAGGTGAAAGTCTGCTCTCTTGCAGTCCAGGGCAGTGAGCTTGCTGCATGCTCTTCTCACTGTCCTGAGGATCCCAAATTCGACCATCTTATGATTGCTACAACCAAGGCTGCCCTGGAGCATCACATTCCAATCAGCCCTTCCCTGTTGGTGCGCAGGAGCTCAAGCATGGCACCGCTCCTTGTCAGCTCCTCTATTACTTGCAGAGGGAAGTTATCTTCCACACAACTGAGAAACCTTCTGGATTGCTTGTACCAGGCCGTACCGTCGCTCCAACAGACATCAGGGTGGTTGAAGTCCCCCATGAGAACAAGGGCCTGTGAACGTGAGGCTCTTCCTATTTGTCTGTAGAGTGCTTTATCCACAGGTTCCTCTTGATCAGGTGATCCCCACAGTAATGTCTCCCATCTCTGTTTTCCCTTTAACCCTGACCCATAAACTCTCTGTTGACTGCTCACCTGTCCCCAGACAGAGTTCCATACTCTCCAGCCTATCCCTGACATAAATAGCAACTCACCATTCCCATCTGCCGGGCCCATCTTTTCTAAAGAAAGTGTAATCTTTCATTCCAACACTCCAGTCATAGGAGCCATCCCACCATATTTCTGTGATACCTATTATACCATACCCCTATAGACGTTCACACATCTCTAATTCCTCTTGTTTGTTCCCCAGGCTATGAGTGTTTGTATAGAGGCATCTGAGCCAAGCTTCAAATGAAGCTGGCTCATTGGCTGGAGCAGCTGGAATATCTTTGCATTGTTCCATGGTTTTATTACAGGTGCTGGCAACTGACTGTGTGTGATGGAATGGAATGATGCCCCCCTCCTCCAACACATCTGGTGTAAAGTGACCAGCCTGGCAAGCCTCCTACCAAAACCACTCTTCCCCTTTGTTGTCAGACCACCTCCACCCGCCCCCAGTAGACCTGGCCTAAGTCTAAGTCCCTTTAGGAATGTAAAAGTCCTTTATTTCTAAAACAGAATTGGCACCTAAAATGTATTGGTTACAGTTATGGTTGCTGCACCTCCCTAGATTTTTTTCGTATGTGTATCTAGTCTTTGCTGAAAAACTGTCCAGATGGTATACAACAAGGGAAAAATCCGGTTCAGCTTTCCCTACCCAGCCTCACCTCTTTGGGCTGTGTTACAGCACCATACTCAGTTTGGTATATGCCACAAATGAAGTAATGGTTATTTTTCCTACTAGGATAGACCTGTGTCACAAGACAGCTGCCTGGAACCCTCGTTCATGAACATGTATACATTGAACACTAGTTCAGACACATACCTGGGAAAGCAGGCTGAAAAGTGTAACCTGAAAAGCTAAGCCTTGAGCAGGTGCACAGAGGTTATCTATGCTGCCAGACTGGATGTACTTAAGAGGAATGAACAGGTGAAGGAGTCTCCACATTTCAAGGAGTGTTTGAGAAATAGTTCAGTAGTTAAAAAAAAAACATTTTTCCTTTTTTTTTTTCCTTTTTCTTTTTTCTTTCTTCTTTTTATTTAATATATTTCACCCACAGCACAATGTAATTTTAAGATGTATAAGCATGTTTTTTTACTCTGTGCAAACCACTTCTTACTCAGGCTTTAATGGTTCAGATCAAGCCCTTTTAAAGACAGAAGAGATGACACATAGGCTATGGCATATGTCATTACAGCTCTATGGTCCCAGCTTTGCATTTTCATTGTCTCTACCTAATTAGATCAACTGGCAGTTTTATGACAAAGAAAAGGTTATAATTGACTTATTTGAGCAGGAAATGCTTATATTCCCTACTTTTACTGATGTTCTCCAACATGCTTGCCAACTCAGTTATAATCTCTTAGCAGCAATCATCTTCTAAATATCACTTGTCTGAACAGTGCTTGGAGAAGACCTTTAACTCAAGTCTAACTTTAAATTATTCTCTAGACAATTCTTTCTTTCAGTCATGAGCATGCAGGCACATGAGCATGGATGACTTTGCTGGATTTCATTGTTCTCTTTCCAAAATGAGGCTGCATTCACATGATAGCAGGGATCACCCCTGAAGAAAATAAATGGGTGGAAGGGTTGGGGGTGGAAGGGTGGAAGGTGGAAGACCAGGACTTTTGCTGTGAGGGCAACAGGCATGAGTGGTTTCTGAGGCAACCCTGTTGCATGTGAACTTTACTGTGTTGCAGAGCATATGCAATGAACAGTCCGGGTAGGAGAATCATAGAATCACAGAATCATAGAATAGTTGGGGTTGGAAAGGACCTTAAGATCATCTAGTTCCAACACTCCTGCCATGGGCAGGGACACCTCACACTAAACCATATCACCCAAGGCTTCATCCAGCCTGGCCTTGAACACTGCCAGGGATGGAGTATTCACAACCTCCCTGGGCAACCCATTCCAGTACCTTACCACCCTAACAGAGAATGACAGCTTGGGTGCAGTGTCCAAGGCAGAAGTCATGTAAAGGACCAAGCAGGCAGCGTTTAACTGGGGAGAGAACTCATATTCGGCAAAGCTCTAGAAACACTTGGGGAAAAAATTCTGAGAGGCTTGTAATTGCACTTTGTGTTCCTTCCTTGTTGTTTTAATGGGTTTCCAAAGCATTTTTTGGCTTTTACGTTTTCTAGTTTCTTCCTTATTTTTCCTTGAAATTGAAATTGGCAAACTGAGAGAAAAGGTTTAAAAGACAACTAAAATCTTTTACAGCAGAACCTTAAAACAACTGTAAAAGCAGGAAGAGGCTTGTTTATATTGAAATGACTTAATTTATATTTACAAATTTTCCTAAGGAATGTCCATGGAGTTAAAGTATTTGTATTCAGGCATGTCCTAAGAGATGAGTGGGACAGCCATAGCATGCTTATTTCATATTCATTTCAAACAACACACGGTAAGTAACATGACAAAATAACATGTGTGGAAGTTACGCAGTTTCCTTTAGAGTTATTTCTGTTTCAAAGGAACAGTAAAATTCCTGTAAATATTTTTTTAATGTTTCGACTCTAAATCCGGGACATTAAAATCAAATAATTAAATTTATCCATCTTCAACCATAAAAATGTATGTGCAGATTCAGACCTATAGAGTGAAAAATATAATTCAGTAATGTCAGAAAAGGCGTAAGAGACAAATCCTCTGAGTTCCATCCCTAATGGGGAACTGTTTAGTTTCTGTAATTCAGTCAAGTTATCTCAGTTTGCTCAGACTTGGTTACTATAAAAATGTGGATAATTAATCTTCTTTATAAGATTGGTTTTTTTGGGTTTTTTTTTAGGAATTTACTTAATATTTTCAAAATTGCTTAAAGGATGAGAATTGCTAAGTATCAGGGTGCCCTACAGCAGGAGGGGATCACAGTGAGTATTAGCATGCGCTACAGTTCTGAAACTGAAGCAGGACCGAATTATTAATGTGGAGAGGGAATACTACTGACAGTTTTTCAAAGAAGCTTCGGACATTTTTTATTGTTCAAAGAAAGATGATGTTTAAGCTAATATTTTTGTGAGAAATTTAGTAAGAGAAATGATGGGTTTTTTATTTCTTGAGAGCTCCTTGGCATAAAATGCAACAAAGCAAAAAGAGCCAAGCACTTATAAGTATCCTTGTCCTGTATCCCAAACATGTACACGCCTCTGCATCAAGCTAGACTTCTAACATTCAAGGCCTTCTGTTTTTCAGTTTGATCTGGGTTTTCATATTTCCTCTATCTACTTTGATTTCCTCAGCCTCTTTTATTTCCTTCTTCACAGAGGTAAGATTATCCATACCCTCTGCTCCTGCAAACTGGCACGCTTCCTTTGAAGTCTGTGAAACTTGCCAATTTACACCACTGCAGACTTGTTCAATATTGTGTTGTAACTACAGATGGGTCCCAGCTGCAAATCTTGGTTTGGATCCAAGCTCACCCCAAACTAGGGAGTGTTTGGATTCATGGCTGTGGTTCAGAACCCTCTATGAAGGGCTGTGTGATAACAGAATGAGAAAAATAACTTTCTGAACAGGGTGGAGGGCCACCACCTGTCAGTGAGGCTCCTGTGTTACAGTTAATCTGCATGAACCTGAAAGGCAATTTTTTGTGGAAGCCTCCTGTATAGCAGAGCTGTCAAAGAAGTCAAATTTGTGTCTGATCTAATGCAACCTCAAAATAAATCTAAATAGTCTTGAATCATTGGCTTACTGAATGAGGTTATATGCTGCGTATCACTGTCCAGTTCAAGAGACAAATAAAGAAAATCCCTATTAAAGTCCAGAAGAGCAATGAAAAATACTTAAAAGCTCCTAGAAATTAGCATATATTTAATTCTAACAAAGGAACACTATTAAATCCCACATTGTATTAGCTTTTCCCCTTCTGCTAAGACAGAAACAATTTTTTTTTTATTTAGCATATCTAACTAGATTAAATAAATTCATAATATTTAATTCATGCTTGTTGAAGCTTTGTTCTACTTCAGTTTTGACCTTGGAAGCTGATTAAAAGTATGTGGGATGTCATTGCCAGTAAAACAGAGAATTCCTGGAAAGCAATCTTGATTCTAGAGATGAACTGGGGAATGGGGATTTCCTTATAATGCTGGAACAATTTTGAGGTATTTAAAATGTTTTCTTTTGACAGTTCAGCCACCTTCACCTTGATTAGCATTGTATATAAACATTACTGTAAAAAAATCAGATGAAATACCATCAAGGATCGAACAAAAATTTTAGATCATACCTTTAGAAGAGTTGCCCAGTTGCCATGGCAGATGAGAGAGAAAGATGGCAGACTTTGCTATATTATCTTCCCAATCGGTTTCTGCTCTGATGAAAGATGACCAGTAAGAGGGTTTGAGCAATTCATGTCTATTCAACTTGTTGCTACTATGCCAAACATGTTAACTTCAGTTGTGAAGGAATGCCAGTTTCCTAACATGGAGGATGTGGAGTCAGAGCTCAGACTCCTAAGTAAGTTACTGTTATCTAACATATTCAAGTACTGTACCTTAAACCTTTTTTCTTTAAATAACAAGTCTTTGCTCCCAAACTTCACAATCTGTTAACCACCAGTTTCAGCAGACAGCAGAGATACTGACTTGGTGAAGAAGAAGGCTTAAGTAAGCTTTGAAGTGGCACATACACTGTATGGCCTGTGACAGAGCATCGGACAGGTAGTCCTTCCTTCTTTTTGTTGACATTCAAGCTGCATTCACCCCTGTAGGAAGGAAGTGTCATTGTTGCATATCTGGATGGAGTCTGAAGCAATAAATTTTATACTTTAGACTTTATAAGTACATAGATCTTTACCGTACATAGGCATTTTTGGTAGTTGTAAAGGTACAAACCTTTACAACAGCACATTGAAGCTAGTGAATAATTTGCAACCCTGAAAATGAAATATTCTGTATTCTGGTCCTCTTTCTGATCTTCTGTATTTATGCCTTTTTTTACTTCACTGTCACTGAAATTAAAATTTTATTAATAAATAAAAAAAAGGATTATCGTGAGGTGTTATTATTCTAAGATCCAGAGCCCTCCAGTGCTCTTTGCTTTCATGATACTGTTCTATTATAAAGAATAAGCATTATGGTTTGTGCCAGGTATGTTTGCATTGTTAACTCTTCTTGAGGAAGTAGAATAAACAGGGAAGCCTATGAGTCCAAAGCACACTGAAGAAATCTGGCTTGAAAAAAGTTCCTACATATAACTTAATATGCACTTATGTTTTATAAGAAAATTACAGTCAATGTTTTTTAAGTTTGTCTTCCTAAACTGTAATAAATATCACTTCCTTTGTAATTGTGACTTTTTTCTAAAAATAAGTGCTATTTCCATAAGGTACTGCAACAGCACTCCTGTCTCTTAATTTATGCATTTTTAGTAAACCATCACTCCCTCAACTGAAAGAAAGTAGTTTAAATATTTTACAGAAGATGCCATTTTGTCTAAAAGTTGAACACACTAGAGGGGGATATTTGGCAAGATGTTAATACTATTTTTCTTCAGTAATCATTCAAACCCCAAAGCCATTTCTTCTGTATTTCTCATGTCACACAGGCCTTCCAAGACAGCGTGATATTCATGCCTCAGGTGGAGACATCCTCCTGGTGAAAGAAATGGATAGCTCCATGGATGGCATGTACTACCCACTGTCTAAGATTTAGTACCAAAGGCAATCCCCCAAGCTTTTTCTGTGTAAAGCAGCCTTTTGTAGATTGCATTAAAGAAATAGATACCTGAAAGAATAGTTTACCAGAAGCTCAAAGACCGTGTTCCACAGGGGCTAGATCTGAAACCTGAGATTTAATTGTCCTTTCCATTATTCATGTAGATTTACACAGTATTGCCCATAGATGCAATTCCCAAAACATATAGAGCTGGTGGCTGGGGATACCTGACATGACTAAATGTTTGGGCATGGCACTAAATCAATCTATTTTGTCATGAATATCTCTTAGGAGCCTATGTAGATCAACTCTGTGGTATATCAGACTTACTGGCAACTGTATATCATATGCACAAGGAGTCCAGTGCAGTCCCACTGCACATAGAGTGTGGAAATGATCTGGGATTGTTTGCTCAGGAGCTCAGAAAAGGCTGCCAGACCTTCTAAAATAGTTAGAAAACATAAGACAAAACCTGTAAGCTTGTAGATAATTGATAAATTTGTAATTTACTGCCAAAACAGACACAGTAGGGTAGTCTGCATATAGAACTAAGATTTAACCTCATATTAGCCTAATATTTTTTTTTTATCCAGACAATTTTTAAATTATAAATCAAAGTACTTTTTGCACATTTTTCCTTCATTTTAATATCTCCATGTCTAGCTTCTTCCTCTGAGTGCTCAAACACATTTTCTTTTGTGTCTGTGGAACATTTAGTGGTAACATAGACAGATGTATTCACTTGGGGATAGGTTCTCCAGTCTTACTGACCTTTGAATCATGTAGGTCCTGTCTCAGCATTATACACAGGAAGAAGTCAAAGGTGCTTGGCACAGTAAAGCCCCTATACACCTCTACCCTGAGCTGCATAGCTGTCAATGTGCTAAAAGACACAAGTCTGGTCCTGAAAATATGGTTGACATGAGAAAAACATATTCACAAGGGGCCTGACATGGCAAAGACCCAAGGAACTCTGGCATCTATCCAAAAAAGCACTTACGCATACGCTTAGAGCTACAATTCAGCTGTAAGTATGTGAGCAGTAGTATTGCCTTTGATTGGCACTGAGTCAACAAGATGTGAGAGGTGATTAACAAATTTATCAAGTGAGGACAATATTTGGCCCAGGACTGGACTTCTGTTGTTCAGTTCCTGAATAAGGAAAAAGAAACTGTTTGTAGGGGCTGCACAGAATTTCCTTGAAGCAGAGATTTTTTTCACGCAGGCACAGTGACAGTAGACACAAAAGTATCAGAGTTTTCCTAATGTTTGAACAAAACACAAATGTACTGAATAGATATGTTAACACTAATAAATAAATCTAGGAGCTCTGTTCACTGACTGCTATAGAAGTCTTAATGAAGAAAACTGAACACGTTCTGTTTACTTGTGCAATGCCATTCCCCTACATGGATAAATTTAGCAGAATCTGTTTTTTCTTAAGCAATACCCACTTTTAATGTGCAGTGTTTTATAAGTGACAGATAGAAAGACCAAGATAGAAGACTTTTTCCAAGATTTAAATAAAACACAACCTCCCAAGTCTTTATTCAGATTCATAAGCAAGACATGCCTCCACTAATTTATGGTTGAAATATGCTGAGCTTGTTGGAAAATGGACCCATTTATTTAGAAAATACATTTTCTGCTTTAGAGTACATGGTTAGTGCATAATTTTGTTCACAGTTTGGGAAGCAGGAAAGTGTATAAGGGTAATAATAATCAGGAAGGAAGGTGTCAGAGGGGGAGTTTAGTTTGGAGTGGAGGCATGGAGGAAAGCTGTTTGAGATACATTAGCCCACAAGGCAGGTTTTCAAAAGCAGAAAGAGAAGCTAGTGTGGTCTAAGGACTTGTACCTATCTTTCCCCATTTTTTGGTTTTCTGAGCCATCCTGTCCAATGGCACATATTTCTATGTGTTCTTGCTAACAATTTGGAGTTCAGCTGCCATTAAGAGGCAGTGGAATATAATTTTCAGTTGTGTTTTTTAAAAACTTTTATTAAATTAGGATTAAGCAATTTTAGATTCCTATTCTTTGAGGACAGGAGAGAACTGTCAAGATATAAACATATTTAAAAGCACTGCTTCTGCCCTTACAGATTCCACAGACTATCAAGAGTTCATACTATCATCAGCCTTTTTTTTTTCTTTACCCAGTTTACTGTTTTTAGTGTTAAGTTATTATATTGAGCATGCATTTGAGGTTTCAAAAGAAATATTTAGTCTATTGGGTAATCAGTTCCTTAGGTTTACATCCAAGCCACAAACTATGTATTTGTGTCAAATTTTGCCTTGCTATGAGAAGCAGTTTGAAAATCTGCTTGAAATGCAGTTGGCCAGGATTGCTGCTAAATTATATATATTAACCCTCATCTTTTCAAGAATAGTTTGGGTTTAACATCTCATTGTCTTGAGCATCAACTTGGACTTTATAGACAGCTATTTGCAGAAGAAAGTACATTTAATTCCACAACAGTTAACATTGATAGAGAGCATATTGTAGGTACAGGTGTCAATAATAACCCTGTGTTTTATATAGTTTCTGCCCTAGTTTAACAGCACAGTTTATTGTTAACCAGTTTCCTCTTTATCCCTTCTAGCTGCAGATTTATTAGCAGAAACATGTTGTGCAAATGATGATTTATGATGAAATCATGTTGCCTGAGAAAATGTATTGATTTAGAATGAAGTTGCAGTCCTTACTACAAAGGCAGAATGAAGGAGATGAGAGGGATCTGACTTGAGATAAATTTCTCTGACTGCCCTAACATGCATTTTCTTTCTTTTGTGAGATTTTACATGAAAGGTTACATTAAGCTTTTTTTTAGTTTGGTTCTTGTGATCTGCATTCCTCAACATGCCACAATTACTATGATTCGTCTTTGTTCAATTCTTTCATCAGTTCAAAGCAGTATGGCATTTACCTTAGCAGCATTTAAAATGAACTGATCAATAGCTAGATGTTTGCTATTAAGAGTGATGAAGAAAGGTTGAGTGGGAGGCAAACAAGGTTATCTACTTTTAATATATTGCCTAATTCTTTTCTGTGTTGGAAGGCATACCTTCATTTAATTGATTCTAAGACACATAAATGCAATTTAATGCGAATGACCAAGGGTGGACATTACAAATACTGTTCATTTTTTACTGTTTTCATTTTGTTTTTAAGTGCCTTCTCTGAAGAAAATTCTTTGCTCTAATTGTTGAAACTGAACATTTAGAACAGATTTTAAAGACAGACAGGCAGCTTTAGCATATAAAAAGGGGAGCAGGAGGAAGTGTATGTTTATTAACAAGGCTTAGAAAAGTTATCCTATTGTTGAAAGAGCTAGCTTGGTTTTGATGCAGCATTTTTAGACATCTGTGAGTGGTTTTATCTTTTACATTCTCTTGCAGTTTCTGTGTAGGATTCATTTTACTTGATGCTTCTATTGCAACACAAATTCCAAAGTGTGTTCTGAGATCCCAGAAAGCCTGAGTTTTTTCAGAAATATTTTAGGCCATCTTATTCTATTAATTTTTCATGAAAGGATCCTTCTGCTATTGCTTCTTCCTTTTCTACTAAGCAATTCCTTTGGTACTAAACCAGCACCCCTATGCCTGAGTTTTCAAAGTTATCAAAACTAGAGCACTATCAATAGCCATGGCTCTGGGTTTTGTCAGAGTCCTTTATGAAGGACATCTCCTGAGCTCCATCCAGCTTCTTTTCCATCCACAAAACCACATCCTTTGACTGCCTCCAGCTTGCCCAGAAATCACTCTCCCTGCCCTCAGGCTCTTTTCTGTTTGTGAACCTCCACAGCTTTCAGAGGCTCCTCCATCCCCTTAGATGCCAAAATGAATTCTGAGCATCTCTGAAATGACATGCTGCATGCAACAGCAATAACATCCTGAAGCAGCATCCACAGAGCAAATTAACAGATGGGTGCCCTCAAATTACTAAGTGACAAGGAAACATTCAGTATGCACATGATGGGAGCTGCAAATGAAGGGAGAAATTTGGTACTAATAAAACCCTGCTATCCATCCCAGCCTGATCCAGTTTTCATTGGTTTGTGATACCTTTAACAGAAGCTGAATTGAGATCAAAGAGGAAGAAAATAATACAGTATACAACATCGGATAGTGGCCCCAAACCATCATTTGAAACAATAAAAGTTTATTTTTGTCTTGCAGTTGATATTGTTATAATGTATTTATTCTACATGAAACCCAGCCCAATAAGCACCTTGAATAGTAGGCAGTGCCCTTGTCTTCCCCTTTGTCAACACTTGTGATCATGACAAGAAATGTGTTCTACTTTTACTTCTGAAGCTAAGTCTTGTTCTACCTTCAGTTGCAGTTAAAAAACTCTTCTGACTTTTCTCCTGACTTTTGTCTCCTTCAAACTATATTTTGGCCAGCATTATGCAATTTTTAGCACTACATTTTCATTGTCAGCCATATCCTTGCTGATATATCAAACCTTCTGTCAAAAATGTTGCCCATCAGATTCAGAAATAGTTAAATAAACACTCTATAAACAGTCAGAAATATTTTTCTGTCCCTCATATATTGCCAAGAGATCGCACACTGATAATTCTGGTCAGACACTTAGTATGTTTTCATTGTTCAATATCAAGGTCACACATGACAGAAAGAACAGATTTATTTTTCATATTCCTGCCAAGATGCAATGATTCTGTAGTAACTTTGTTCAATGTTCATATCACAACAGGAGCTGCTGGGAGTGTTTTGATAAGACTGGAGCTCTAATTCAATCTACAGCAATTATAGTAACAAGGGTGGTAAAGAAGGGCATATTTCAAATGTCAACTTCTATTTGAATTAGATTCCTGAAAACCAAATATTACTAAAATAATTCAAATTAAATTTCAGTTCATTTATCTAACAGAGTAACATCAACTTCAACTGTAATCTGGGCTGTAATGTGTAAAGATAATGTTCCAAGATTTGGTATGTGGCTCAAGATTGACTGAAGTATTTCATGGCCTTGAGTATTTATAAGTGGATATATCCATTTCTTGCTGGTAAATTCCTTACTGATTACTGCATTTCACATTTCTGACACCAGCTTGAACAGTGAAAAGACAGTTAAAGTTATTATCCAAAATTGTAATATTCTTTATCATCTACAGATAATCCTCACTTTGGTATGGAACAGCTATATTTTGTCAGTAATAAATAATAAATGAAAGAAAGGCACAACTCATTTTAGTCTCAGAGGTGTATGTTTCTAATTAGGTTTGCTTCTGCTTATTATAAGAGAGGATTAATTACATGTGCTATTAATTTAATTACAAATATTAAGTAATATACACGTTATATGCATATCTCTCTAAATATATACATATATATGATCTTAGCTCTCCTTAAAGGTTAAGGAAGTGTCACATCACACCTTACCTAGGGTAACTTAGGGCAAATTCCAGAAACAGAAATCTGACTCTGTTATTCTAGAGCTCTTTTCCACAGTCCTGATGAAGCTAAGCTACTGGAGTCAATTTAGCATCTAAATGATGTAGGTTTTATCACCACAAATCAGTAAGGTTCTTGAATATCTGTGCTCCTAAGCATTTGAATGCTTAGAACTAATGAGCTTAAAGGTAGGTGAGGCCTTAAGTGATCTCCTAAATTTGTCACTAAACCTCCTAATTCGTATAGGATTCAATCCTAATGCAGATATATAACACATAAAGACACAAGGCTTACAATGAAAGCAAGAGCAAATCAGCAGTAGTTGATAACAGCAAATCAGAAAGCACCAGGTAATCTGAATGAGGAACTGGCTGTTAACCACTCACCTGGGGTAGGTTAACTTTTTCCCGGTTAAATACCATGAAGGCAAGAGTAAAAGACGCACATACAAAACCACTTAAGTAACACTGTTTGTTGTGGATTACAGGATAGAAAAATCAATGCAGTGTATTCAAAGGAGGAACTTTTACAGTAGGAAGTCCCTTAATGTAAAATAGTTTCAGAATTTTGTTTTCTAAGATGACTCTGTTGTCCGTTTCTGAATATTGCACTGTTCAATATATTTAATAGTTCCTTGCTATGGTGCATATGCACAATGTTTACATTGAAAGATTAATGACCAATCATCCTTTTTCTATGTTTTTCCCTTTTTGAGCTTAAGCAAGTCATGGAAGGGATAGTTACGATGAGGAACTTACTTTGGAGTTTGTTAAGTAGATTTGGCATTAGATGGGATTAGTGAGTGCATTTGAAAAGTCATAAGGCTCTTGTTAAACTCTTTTGGAGATAAGAATATGTAGGAAAAGAAAGAATTACTACTACAAAGTGTTAGTTTTATGTGCAAGCCTCAAAATGGCAAATGTGTTCCCCAGACTTCTTCCTATGTACTTTTGAAGAATCACTAAAGATTGAGAAGAAACAATGGTTTGTTAGCAGCAATCATTATTCCACAAAGCAATATCTAAGCAGCACAGAAATATTGTCCTGAAGCCAGTGTCGTCCTTTGGGACTTTATTCTCCTTTGGAAATATGACTATAATGGTATCTAAAGCTGTACTCACTATCTTAATTCCCTGACTTGTTTACTCAGAGGCAAAATCCTTTCTGCAGCAAACCTCAAAGACATGCAAGGGTATTTATTAGTGAGTTTGTATATGGACATGCAGGTACTAACATTTCCCATATAGAATATAAAATTATAGAACACCTGTGGTTTGCAGTGCATATAATACTAACTCTTTGGAAAATACCAGCTGAAATACTGAAATTCAGCAAAATGAGTGTAGAATTGCTGGCACATTCAGCAATAAAGAAGCTGCTTTATATATCAGCACCTCATAAAACTGAAAGGCTTTTATCAACAAGGTGGAAAACAAACTGTGTAACTGCTATGAACAACTAATTTGCTATCAAACTCTTCTCTCAATCTGACAATGGTACTCAGTGTTAGAACCCAAGTGATGGCATCCCATAAAACTATGCAGAGGATTAAAAGTGTTTAGGAACCCTCTGCCTTTGTCTTGATAGTCATAGAATCATGGAATGATTTGGGTTGGAAGGGACCTTAAAGATCATCTAGTTCCAACCCACTGTCACAGGCAGGGACACCTTCCACTAGGTCAGGTTGCTCAAAGTCCCATCTAAACTGGCCCTGAACACTTCCAGGAATGGGCAGCCACAACTCTGAGGAACCTGTTCTGAGGTCTCACTACCCTCATCATGAAGAATTTCTTCACTTAGCACATGATCACTTAATTAAATCTTGTAAACCACTGGAAATAGTTTTCCACTGAGTAAAGTGCTTAGAAACATATTTAGGATATGAAAGTTACTACTGGGAATACAACCTTTTTATGTGGTCTTTTAATTTGTATTAATGGAAAATGTTTCATAAAAGGGCATCTCAAAACCAGGCTTTCAGTTGGGGCTAGATAAAGAATTGTCATTTTCACCTTTGAAAAGCTTCCTCTGGATCCACAAAGAGAATTTCACTTCTATGTTGCCACGGACAAAAGTGCTGCCTCCTGGAGTTCCCAGCCCAAGTTTGAAAACCTAGTTCCCAATCTGAGTGTGTCCCCAGTAAGGAACCGACAACCCAGGTTTAATCCACCTGGGAGAACTGGCTGTGTCAGAAAGGTAAGAAAGAGCTCAGACATGGAAGACGGATTACTGGGTGTTAATACCTAGACATTAAGCTATGGTATTATGCACCAGGCAGCATCACAGAATCATCACACCCAATACAGGGAGAAGAAACTTGAACTCAACATGCACCAAACCTGGTCAACTGCTTTCACACTTTGCAGCAGATGCAAACTTCCTCAATTTTTCTATCTTAGCCCAGACTCACATTTCAGGCTGCATAATGAATGGGTAATAGAATCAATAATAGAAAACTTGAAAGGTCCCATCCAATTGAAAGAGACATTTCAAGATCACCTCTTCCAACCCTCCCCTCCATGGGCAGGAACATATAGAAGGTCATGGAATTCATAAAATAGAAATTATCCCTGCCTTGCTCTGAATTTTACACTGAAGGTGTATAATTACAGTAATCTGGAAAGTAAGCTTGAATACTGCACATCTAGATCAGGCATAGAATACACCTGCACACTGGAGGGATTCTCTCCAGCCAGATTATCAGATGTAAATAATGCTCCCTATAATACATAAATATGTATATGTCTATATATAACTACATATACATCTATATCTATAAGCTACTTTAATGTGAAAATCCTGATGTTGCTACAAGCCATCAGAACTAAGCCATCCACTTGCCCAGCTGAGACAGTCTGCAATATTCCAGAAGCAGACAGACAGCTTTAATAATATCTAGGGATTTTCATTATTTTAACCTTCTTACCATTAAAACAAATCTGAGAAATACTTGGATGACTCTGAGCAACAGAAAAATTATCTGCTGTCTTTTTGGTTTCAAAGCTTTTGGCAACAGGTAACTAACCTCCATTATTTATGCTCAGCACCATCAGAAGGTGGGACTGGCTCCTCCAGCTACAGTGTTTAAATCACCCACCTGGATATTCACATTCTAGTCTCCTGCAGAGCAATGATTTTAAGCTGTATTTTTATTGTTCTCTAAGAGACTGCTGCCATTACTAGGCTATGAGAGAAAGGGTTTTCAGTTTTATTTTGTGCCAAATAAGAGCAAATTTAGGGAATGTGCAAGTAACTGTGAACTTCTCTAGTACTTGGATTTGTTAGGGAGGCTTAGATTATAAACCCTGTTGATAACAACACCACCACAATAATAAAAACCACAAAGATAATTGCAACCACAGTGTTAAAGAGCAGATTTAGATGGTCTACTTCAGTAATCTACCATGAGACACAGTAGTCACCAGAAAATAAAATAAATACTAAAAATTTAATCTTTCAAGTTTCCTTTTTTTTTTTTTTTGTGATGGTCTGTATTTTGAATAATATCTTCCATGTTTAAAACCCAGAACAATCCTTGAACTCATGTTACATTGATTGCTCTTTCTAAAGATCCTTTCTTCAGGATACAATAACTCTCCACCACCAAGAGCATCTCTAGGCAAAGATAAAACAGCCAAATAATGAGAACATTTTCTAGAGAGCAGCCAGACAACACAGGATATATATGTACATTACAAACATTTTGTGCAGCTAGCCATGCTAGCCAGATTTTTCACTCAAAAGAAGTTTTCAAATTCTGCCCCTAAATTTGACCACTAGAAAAGAAGCAGCTCCTGGAAATAATAAAATGAGATCACAGTGTTTTTATTAAAGGGTGAAAGTTTTCTGATAATGATGAAAGCAAAATGTAATGAAATCCACTTGTCCACCTTGATGCAGTTAAAGACTGATCTGCTCCTTAGATACCAAGAAGATATTTGACCAGGTCAGATAGACCTTCCTTTCCTATACATTGTGGAAAGCTGGATTTTACTTATTTTTCTTTTTGTTCCACTAGGGGTACATGTTTTGGTCAATGGTGGGCTATCATAACAATAACAATTTTTCCTTCAGAGGACCAATGGCCAAGAAAATCTATATGTTATCTTGCTCTTTAATTACATGCATTTTTTTGGGTGGCTCAACTAATAAGAAAATGTTTATATTTGAAGAATCATTGGTGGCAACAATAAGCAAATCAGTCCTGTACACAAGCACTTTTAACCTGTTTTTTAACATTTCCTCTGTACTTCCTAATTTTACTTTTATGCCCAGGGAATCTCAATACAATCTCCACATACTATTGAAAACCTAGGCACAAATTCTGGTGCTATTAAAACTAATTAAAACCATTCTTTCTCATTAGACAGATTCCTCAGAAGTTAGGAAGGATTCAACAGCAAAAACATGATATAATTTTAAGATATTAAAATTTAAATGCAGAATTGCAAACAGAAATTTTCTGTTAATGTCCTGCCAAGGAGTTTTTAACAACACAATGCAGTCTCCTGTGATTAAGAAGGAAGACTCCAGAGTAAAGTTTTGAAGAATAAAGTAAAATTCTGAAAGAATGTTTTGGTTTTATTAATTTGTATCTTTACATTTATTTTTGTGATGTGTATTTTATTAACAAGACCAAGATGTTCTCTAGATTTAAGGGGTAATCTTGGAATCTGATGGAAGATTCACACCTCAGTAAAATAGGGCTGTAGATATGAAATGATGGTTCTTCTGCACCTTTATTTCTCCTTCAGTTACTGGAAAGGGAGCCATCAAGGTAGGGGAAGGTGCAGAAGATGTCTTTGTACCCTACATCTCTTAGAGACTGCTAAAAACCTTATCACAATAGACCTGGCTGTAATCTTAGTACTTTGTATTTCTCCTTGCCACCTCCTGAGTGGGCAGAAGGAACTACCACCCTCCTCAAGGTCTCTGCCCCCAGAACAGACCAGTTAAATCTTTCAGTAACTATTTCACCTTCCTAGGATGGGAGAAAACAATGATCTTTAGAAGAGGTCTCATCTATTGCCATGGCTCATGCTATCCCTATTTTCCTTTTTCCTCTTGGCCTGTATCTTGTCCACTTCAGGCAAGACTTGCATACTCCCAACAGAGGTGCACGTGCCAAATCTTCATTTCTTACAGTAAAAACTGCTTGAATAATTATGCTTTAGCTTTGGAAAAATTCTCCTTTTGGCTTTTCCTCCATCCATCTCTCCCACCAAACAAACAGCTGCTGATTGAAGAAGGTGCTATTTTTAACTAGCAGCTGAAAATTTCCTTTACTGACTTTTCATTTTCAATATTCTTTCTTTCCCATCTTACTTAATGGGTATTTGTAAATTTAAAATTCATTAGATGAGTCTAGAGACATACGTTAGATGGATTTCTGTGGAAATGCCCACAGCAGGTCAAGAGAATCAGTTTACTCTTCTTGTGTTCAATCTTCCCAGACAGACCTAATTTAGGAAGAAACAAACTACTGCTTTTAATAGACTCTGGCATGCATGACCCAACACTTAACACAATTTGGCTAGATGTGGAATTAAACATCAGCTACTTTGCACAATTTAACGCCTGTCATGTGGCATGTAAAGGGCAAGCAGACTTTTTTGAATGAATTTTTGGCCCTGTTTCTATATGAATACCTGTGGGAACAGAAAGAAAGTTAAGTAAATAGTTACAAAAATGTTTTAAATACCCTTGTCTGCTACAGCCCATTATGAGAACTATGAGAGAAGAAAGGACAACAGTTCACTTTACATTTCAGACATTTCTTGACACCTATCAAGAGGTTCATCTAACCAAAATGAAGAACATTTCAGTGTAATTTTTTGTGTTCCATAACTCTTCATAGGTAAGGAGACTGATGGACATCAGCTTCCTGCAGTGGCAGCTTTCCAGGCAGCCAGCCCTGGAGAGCATGAGCCTCTGTGGAGTACAGCTGATTCAGCTGCCTCACGCCTTTCACATCATCTTCTTCCAAGCAGAGAAAGGCAAAAGCAAACAATGTTAAAATTGTGTGGCCTCTCTGATATCTATAATTTGAAACGCAGTGGTGCTCATTTGGTGGGAGAGGTCTTGCTCACTTTCAGCCATATAAAAGTCAAACCTTTTAGCCTAAGCCTGTTATTGTAAGCCTGTCTGGAGGCACTAGAGGAAGATCACCACTTTTAGTCTTATCTCCATTCAAAAATGTTTGCTTTTCTTCTCTCTGCTGTGCCATGTTTCTCTTCGTCTTCTATGGAACAGCAGTTAAATCTGTTCTTTCTGTGGTTCATCTGTTGTGGACAGATGCTTTTACACCCCTTCTCTCTGGGCTTTGAAGAAAGAATTACTTTTCTGGTTTCTATGATAACTTCTGATGGAGCTAGATTTGATTTGCAAAGCAAGGCAATCATTTTTAGCCCATAATGTACGGCTTAGCTGCACTGCACTTGCAATCGTACTGGCAGTTTCATTCTTGCCCATCTTTACCAACATTAACTGAAACATATTAAAAATACCAAGGGGATGATACAATGTGGAATGATCACTCTTGGATACTGTACAGTGTCTAAAATGACACAAAGCACCTATTTGTAAGCTTCTGAATTGCTCCCAAAGTTTTGTAGAACCAGCTGTTGTCAGAAACAGCATTACCTTCTGATAGCTCTCTTTTGCATGTGAATCCAGACTGCATAGTCAATGTTAAGCTGTTTAAGTGTTTCGATCTCCACATTCCTTGAAGTTTCAACCATTCAGGGCATCCTCCCATTGGTTTTTTATTTCTGAAAAAGCATGTTGTTCCACAATCACTGAGAGCCAACAAGTCTGATAGATGCTTTATTCAACACCTGACTTTGTTGTACATTGAGCAACATCAGCTTTTGCCTAACACAAAAACTCAGTTAGAGCCTCTTAAAGATGTAACTTCACTTTGCCACATCCTGAAGGAGGCTGCTTTCATTAGACATTTGCCAGTAAAAGCCTGTGTGCTCTGTGTGTGTGTAAGTTGAGCCTTCACAGGCTTCCACAGGTGAGTTGCTCTGCCAGGCTCTGTCAAGGACTTCCCTTCTGGTGCTGTGCACCTACAGAGTGTGTGCCAAGGTCCACCAGAGCAGAGATGATGACTCCAACCATCACTGTCCTTCCCTGAGCACACTTGGAGGAGCAGTGCCAATCAGGCAGCAACTGAACTCTGCTCTCTAGTTTATACAATGATTTATCTTTATCTTAAGGTAGGAAAGGCAGTGTGACAGAGAGAAGGGGAATTACCAAACTGAAAGGCCAGAGAAGTAGTGGTGGGATGTCATTTCTGTCAAGTTCTCATCCAGTCTGGGAGACACCCAGGCCATGCCTGCATGAAAGCAGGCCAACTCACTACAGTCAACTCCACCAGTCTTTTTATGTGCCCTGCAAAAATCAGTGCTCTTAACTTACTGCTGTCCTACTAGGCAAAGGAAGGCAGTTCATCTACCAGGCTTGTCAAGACCCCTCAAGACAAGCAAGTGGCCCCTTCTCCAACTCTTTCTCAACCCCTGCCATAGCCCACCCCGGACTATAATTTCAACCTTCTCTATTTCAAACACACCCTGAAGCCTGAGGCTTACCTTATCCTACAGCTCTCTTACCTTCTGTTATTCTTATACTGTCCATCCTTAGCAAAGCTATGACATATTTGAATCCTGCTGAAGTCCTCCAGCCTGGACCAGCTGCAGCCACTGCCTACGGGCTGGCTGTGACATTTGAATAAAGGGAGTTAGTTATACAATAAATAAGAAGGTTAGATACAAACTATCACTGAAGTAGCCTGTTATATTAGTTTAATAGCATGAATTGTATCTTTAATTTATATTTATGTGTCTATTAAGATAAATAGAGATTTTCTTCTTACTTTGCTATGTTAGAAACCAAGCGTAAGATCTACCTTTTATACAAAATAAAAAGACTCACTGAGCTCAAGGAGCTGAGCTGAATGCCATTGATATTCACTGCTCCACTCCTTCCTCTATTTCTTCCCTCACCCCCTGGGTTGTGTGGCTCCATTTAAGCCCTTCCTGATTTGCAACAGGATGAGAGAAGAGTTTACATCCTATGTATTTTTTCAAACCATGCACAGGAACTGCAACGTAGAAGTGCAGAGGCACTCTAACTAATACACTAATTGGATGCAGATGTGTTCTGCCTCTTAGGAAAATAAGACCAACTGGATGATCAACAAGAGCCAAATGGATAATTTCTTTTTAAACAAATTGGTTTTATTAACTTAAAACTGCCCATAATCCAACTAGTCTGGCAGAGTTTGGATACTATGAAACAAGCACTGTGCAATACCTTTTACTATCTCATACTACTTTTGGCAGTGATCTTGTCATTCTGAATGAAAAACTAACATGTAATGCTGAAGTCTCTTAAAGGGTAGCATGTGTGAGCACTGCCCCAGGAGCTGACAAAGAAATTAAATGTTATTTAGGCTAAATTCTTTTCTTGTTCCCTACCTTTTTCATCAGGAATGCATTTGTTCACTCTACTCACAGAAAGCCCACCTCTCACCCATCCTCAGTGAGCAAAAAGGGCACTGTCAGGGGGATGGAAACTGTGCTAGTCTTGCTCTGTGCGGAGAAGGAGGGTTTTAGCAACAGCTTTCAATGCTACTCAAATACTTATCAAGCACCAAGACACATGGGCTACCAAGACTGACATTTTAAAGGTTAACATGGGGCCTTTTCATCCAAGATGTTCTATTGTCAAATAATAAATTCTTATATAGCTCATGCCTTTGACAGCTGAAGGGAGAAGCACTATGGCAGTGCAAGTCAAGAAGCTACAAAGTCAGAAGGAACCCACTGAACATGAATCCCTTGGTGCAGCTTAACAACCTTGAGTTTCCTGAGTGACAGATCACCAAATGAAGGGCCAAGAGCTACACACTTTGTAGATTTTTCTTTCTTCATTTGAAAGCAAGCATATTTTTACTCCCCTTCTGCCAGTTTTATTTCTGCAGGAAAATAATCCACCCTGTAAAATGATTGTTGTGACCTTACTAGAGACAGGATCTAAAACAATGGGTATTGTTTTTATTATTTGGAAATTAAATGGTTGGAATACCCAATAGCGTTAGTATCCATATAGCTAGAGCTACCAGTGTCCACAGCATGACATCTCTTCTTGAACCCTCTGGCATCACTCAGTTTCTGACTCCTGGTCTCTGGGTGATGATTAGTGGTTTGGGAGGGCAGCCAGGCTTTAATTTCAGAATGAGGGATCACAGACTACTGAATGACATCTAGAAATTACTGTGGGAGGTCTCAGTTCTCCATGTCAGTTAAAGCATGTCCTTTTTGTTTAAAGACATAAAACATAATTCAACAAATGTATTAAGTATCAAAGAAGCCTAGATATAGTATCAATGAAACCTGAGTATGCATTTTAGGCTTGGAGGTCAATTTAAAAGAGTAACAATGGCAGTATTTTTACCCCTGAAAACAACAAAAGTATAGCAAGAGAAAAAACGGAGCTAAATAGGATAGAGAAACCATACAGACTAGCTGAAGCAGGAAAGAACAACCCCAAACGTTAGTGTTTCCTATTACTGGCTTGAGAGAATGCAATACGTTTAGAAGCACCTGTTTTACAAGGAGAGCCTTGAACTAGGACAGTGGAATATAAACAACAGATTTGAATGACTACATTTGAGATTATTGCCAGTCCAGATGATGTGAGATTACAGTCACTTCAGATGTAACTTTTGTTCTTAATTTTAGAATGGTGCTGAGAACTAGGAGTAAATCTAGTGACACCTGTGTCTAAGGTGTTTATTTGAACTAACTGAAGAACGTGAGTTAAACACACATACACACAGACACAGAAGAGTTACAAGCCATAAGCTACAGCCATGTTATGGATCTGCATCTCTGTGCCAGGAGGTACTAACAGAGACCTAGAGGCTTCCCACCTTCAATCTGTACCCTTCAGGTAAATCCATTTCTGTTGAAAATTATGTTTTTGGGAATTTTCCCTAGAAACTGACCAGGCCACATAATTTATCTTATTGTTGACTGTAACATCCACATACAAATGTCTTGACATCACGCTTGAAAACATGATGGGCAAACAAATGCAACTCTAATGCAGATCAGCAAGTTTAAGAATGACCATGAAGAAAAGCAAACAGATTCCAGCTAATACATTTTGAGAAATATATTCAAGTTAGTCCTTTTCAAGCTTCTCAAATAACAGAAAAAAAAATTGCATAAAGTGATCTAGTTAGCAATCACATATTGCATAAAATTCCTCAGGACAACTTTTTTATGGAACTGTGATTTCTGGAACTGTGTGCAGATGCAGATGCATTTTATCTGTGGGGCACTCACTGGCATTGAAGCAAGGTCCTTTTCTTGCCTCTCCCATGCAGAATGGAAGTGACAGTGACCAGGTAAAAGCAGGAATGCTTTGGGTGTGTACACACAGTTAAGTAAGTTTTCTGGTTTTAATTTTTAATGGTAGGCATATCTTAAAAACAGCTGTAAGATTCATATTCTATTTTCCAAAGCTGTGCAGCAATTATTTTGGTGTCTGACACCTCTGGCCTTTAACTGTGTTCTCACAGCCCCACTGTGCTAGGCAGATTATGTGGTAGAGATCTTGATTCACAGGACCATTCACAGGATCAAACAACAGAAAGATTTTGCTTGGAAGGGACCTCTGGAGGTCACCTCAACCAACTCTATTCTCTAAACTGGGTATAGTTGGTTGGCCCTGGCTGGACACCAGGTGTCCACCAAAGCTGCTCTGTCACTCCCCTCTTCAGCTAAAAAAGGGAGAGAAAATAAAACAAATGGCTCATGGGTCAAGATAAGGACAGGGAGAGATCACTCACCAGTTACCACCATGGTCAAAAGAGACTTGTCTTGGGGAAATTAATTTTATTTATTAAAGATCAAATCAGAGTAGGATAATACTCTCGGAGCAGAGGGAGGAACAAGAGGGAGAGATCTAGCGGCTGTGTGGTTCTAGGTTGCTGGCTGGGCTTAAACCACAACAGAAATAAACCTTGACTTTAAAATACTTTCCCCCTTACCCTTCATTCTTCACAGGCTTTACTTTACTCCTGAGTTCTTTACCTCCTCCCCCCACCAGAGTGCAGGGGGATGGGGAATAGGGCTGGGGTCTTTGCCTCTGATGCTCCTTCTTCCTCAAGGGAGGACTCCTCATACTCTTTCCCTTCTACAGCATAAAATCCTCCCAGAGGTGGCAGTTTTGCATGAAGTTCTTCAACATAAGTCCTTCCCAGGGGATGCAGTTCATGAACTGTTCCAAAATGGGTCCCTTCCATGGGTGCAGTCCTTCAGGAACAGACTGCTCCAGCATAGGTCCCTTCCATGGGTGCAGTTCTCCAGGAACAGGCTGCTCCAGCATGAGTCCCCTGCAGGACCACAAGTCCTGCAGCAAACCTGCTCCAGTACAGGCTCCTCTCTTCATGGGGCCACAGCTGCTGACAGGAGCCTACTCCAACACAAGCTTCCCACAAGTCACATCCTCTTTCAGTCATTTCCCTGCTCTGGTGTGGAGTCCTCAATGGGCTGCAGGTGGAGATCTGCTCCACAGTGGACCTCCATCAGCTGCAGGTGGAGGTCTGCTCCATTGTGGACCTCCCTGGGCTGCAGGAGCACAGCTGCTTCATCATGGTCTGCATCATGGGAATCCCTGCTTCAGCTCCTGGAGCACCTCTTCCTCCTGCTTCACTGACCTGGGTGTCTACAGGGCTGTTGCTCTCACATATTCCTACACTTCTGGCTGCAGTTGCACTTGCACAGTGATTTTTTTCTCCTTCTTAACTGTGTTACCTCAGAGGCACTAATCACCATTGTTGATGGCCTTGGCCAGCAGTGGGTCCATCTTGGAGCTGGCTGGCACTGCCTGTGTCAGACAATGGGGGAAGCTTCCAGCAGCTTCTCACAAAAGCCACTCCTGTAGTTTCCCACTACCAAAACCTTGTCAAGCAAACCCAACATACCAGGCTAACTTCAGGACTAGAGGACAAAGCTACTTAGAGTGAAGGCTTTATTTTGCAGAAGAGGTGATTTTTTTCAGCCTTGTAGTTTCACACCCCAAATGGTGGATCCCAAATTTTCTGTTCTCTGGCAACGTTGTCTGCCTCCATCATCATTGTACTAAATATAGTTGTCTGTGTACATCACATTCTTTCAAATCACTCTGTGAAACAGCTACAGTTCACCTATCACGGCTTTGCAGACCATCAGTGATGTATGTGGGAATGACAATTTCGCATTTTCTGTTTTAAAATTTGTAGAATTGCCCATAGTTGTATATATGGCTTTAGCTTAAGTAAAGTTCTGCTCTCACCTGTCATAGTAATAATTATGTTATATAGTTTGCTTTAAAGATTGTTATAACCAATTCAAATTAGACCTAGATACAGTTGTAGAATCTGTAACAAATGAGATACCAGTACGTTAAAATAGTCTTAATTTCAAAGCGAGTAACTTCTAAGGTGGGATTTGTTTTTATAACTTTTTTTTACAAACCTATAATGAAAGCTTGACATGATTAAAACCCAATTTTGCTGGAGGTCTTTGCTTCTCAGCTGATTATATTTTATGTATCTGAATTTCAGTTCTGAGTTTAAAGGTTAATTTTGACACTTTTTATTCACTATTATATCCATTTTTTTTTTTTTCATCTTTCAGGAACCTACTCTGGCAGTGTTTCACAGACTGTTATACAGTTCTGACACTCTGGGCTTCAGCTAGTCAAATGCTTCATTTCTGCCCTGACTATATTTGTCTTTGGCTTAGAGGCATATTCACTAACAAATCTGCAGAATGATTTGCAGTTGCATAGATATTGTCCCAGATCAGGATGAACTTCTAGAAAATCTGGTCTGTAAATTATCAGAATGAGAAATGTGAATAGCATGTATCTTCATGTAAAGTAAAATATCAGGGTAGCTTTCTATAATAGGAAGATTTGTACTGCAGAGCAGCAAACTAGTGTGTATAAAACCATAACCCACTGCTCTGCTGGACTCTGAGCAGCCAGATGGTTTTATTAGTCTTGCCACTCACTGGAGAAGCCGCTGATTCTGCCAGTGTTTGGGTAATAGCTCTGCCCTGGGATCTGTCAGAGCTATTGCACATCCATCTGGCAAAAGGTTTAGCAATGCACGAGAGCTCCAGCCTCATGAACAAATACAGAGCAGTGATCTGATGCCAAAGACTGATACTGGCAGAGTTGCCTTGGCTGGCAGTTGATCTGTGCTCACATTACTGAGCTGACATAACCCCCGACGCACTGCAAAGCCACGTAACACTGTGCATGCCCATTCATCGCCTCTGGAGATGAATGGCTGCTCATCCTGAAAACTGCTAAGACAGCAGTCTTAAATGCACATAAAAAGACTAAGCCCTGAATGTAGAAAGAGCAGCTGCCAATTTGTTTCATTTGGAGAAGCATTCACCTAATGTGCTTAAGTACATGTAGCATGTATTAAAATAGCCACCTAGAAATACAAGCAAATAAAATACAAGTCTAGTTTCAGAATTCTTGGTAAAGAAAAACCAGACTCAATACTGAAAATTTTCTAATGTCAATTAATTTATAGAGTCTAAGGAGTAGAATGTGTTGTTAGGAAGTTAAATATCTTAACATGCAAAACAATGGGGGCTGGTGGATGAAACAGAATGACGAAATCAATGTCTTTTAATAGATAGATAAAATATCTAAACACATTTCCCTACAAATAATTATGGCATTTAAAACCTGTTATCACACTGTAGTAAAATGAATCAATAACAGCTGGTTTAAAGCTATTCAGTTTCTGAAATATTAGAGGTTAGAAATTACAGTAAAACTTAGTGATTAACTGCTGGGGGAAGCACAAAAAATGCAGTTTGGAGTATTGTTATGTATCTCTCAGGGGGACTTTCAGCAGTGTCATTGTGGCTGTAAGCTTTCTGAGCTTTCTTGAAAGCTTGAAACACATCTGTACAGGGCCCAGCCCAAAGGACCTCTCCTCTGACAGAAATCTACAAGTATGTGGTTCAAAGAGCAATAGTCATGGATTCAGTAACTGGGTCACCATGTGACCTTCTTTTTAATCTAGCCTATGCCATTGGTGCCAGAATATAAGAGTAGGTTTTGTCAATGGGTAATTTTGTTATTTGTGTCCTATGGTCATCTTTTCAAAATCTCTGGAGAACTGTAGTGATATAGATCAAGCTGCCTTGTGACAAATTGAAAGCTGCAACTCTGTATCACTGTATGAAAACAAACCCTGCAGTAATGCAACAAATGAATCTGAATTAAAGTAGGTGGCCTTAAAGTCATTGTGTTTTCATATGAGAATGGGTAATGGGAAATATAGCCAGCTAGTACCCTCCTTTCTAAACATTTTTTAGGAATTTAGAAAGAACAAGGAAGTATATTCAGGATGAAGCTAAATGATCTCCACTCTCTTCCTTTTTCAAATTTGTATAAAAAGGGGGGGGCTGGGGGAAGGGGGAGAGAAAAAAGAGCAATCAATTCCTGGATTTCCATATTGTACAATTATGTCTTGTTAAAGGAGAGGATAAGTTGATACTGTCACTCTGGTTCCTTTTGATGGTCAAAGTCATATACTGAATGAGATTGGCACAACCAGAGGCAGTCATTTGATGGCTGACAATCACTGTCTCCTCAATGTAGATACTTTCTGCTTTACTGCCATTTTTCTACAAAGAAGTGAGAAAAATGCACAATAATGGACAGCATTTTTCACAAATGTAAGCTTTTGTCCTTTATATTCTGTCAGCGGATGATGCACTTGGCTGCTCCTGGAAAATTCATGCATCACGGTTTCCAAGGCCTTTGTCATGGTTTCTATTGTAACAAAAGCTAGACGGACAGCTGGTAATAATTTATGCGGAGGATTTAGCTATTTTTTTCTATCTTAGAAGTTAACTTCAAGACGACTGTGAGAATTATGAATTTACTCACTCTCCATTGCTGCTTAATTCTTGAGGTGAATGAATAGGAGTCTGCAGGTTGCTTGCAATCTGTCTGGTGCAAATATTTGTTACTTGTGTGCTTTGTCCTCCTATTGCTCTGTCTAAGCAGGTGTTGCCAACCTGAGTGTTGCACCACTTCATGCATGGGAGCTGGCTGTCCCAGCTGGTCACTTCACAACAATTTACATGAATTAATAAATTTTGTGACTTTGCAGGTGTTAATCTAAGCTGTAGAGACGACAGAGGTTCCTTCATTCTTCCAGGGAAAGAGCGAGTAAGCACAATGGAAAAGGAAAACTGCTAGAAATAAGAAGAGCATGTTGAAAAATGGCTCTTCTTTCCTTCCTTTGCACAAGGAATATCATTATATTTGGCCATATGTATATCCTGACTTAAAAATAGCTGGACTTCTTCCTGGCTAAGAGGGAGAAGAGTATAAACCATATGTATTGGCTGTCCAACAGAGTTAGATGTACATGTGAATATACATGTGTGGTCCTGGCTGTGACTGATGTCACCGAGTGTCTGCCAGGTACACTGGAAACAAATTCATTCCCTGCTGTATGAATAACACTATCCTTCCTGAGCAGAGCCCTAGACAGCTGTGAGGAGTTTGAAAGGGGTTTCTAAAGGAAATTTATTGATGATTTCAGTGAATCAGTGAATAGCTGCAAAGCTATTTAATTATGAATAATGTACATGATGTCCTTTTCACCCTTGTGATAGAATAGCATTTAAAAATCCTTGCTTTTCTTCTGAAACTTCTTTCCAGCCACTTCACTACCCAAAAGCTTTCTCTGTTGTTTTTCTCTAAGGAACAGGACACAAGTACTTTCTAGTTTTCCACTTGCCTGGTCTCTGGATGCTTATACACCTCCACAACTCTTATACTGTCCTGTGCTTCTGGAGAAAACTTACAGAAAGTTCAGCTAGTCACAGAGTCATGGGTGATTTGGTTAGTCTCCTCCATGCTCTATGGCCATTGTTAGGGTATGGTCTTCTGTTTTTCATGCATTTTATTTCCAAAAGTATGCTTTTTTTTATATATATTTCGCTGGATGATCTCTTTTTCTCTGCAGTTTCAAGACTTCATCCAGTTTGCGACATAACAAGAAAGAACAGGAAATAATAAGGGCTGAAGAACTTCACTAAGGGGATGAGTCTTGATGGGGATAATGCTAACATGTCTAAGCTGTACCAATACAGTCATAGCAGGGTTGGAAAACTATCAAACTGCTAAGCAGAAACACATTTGGGATTTTTAGACAACATGAAAAAGAATTTAAGATAGCAGTGACTGAGAAGAGGTAATTAAATACAGAAGATTTTGCACTTTCAGAGAAATCAAGAGAAGGTCTGTCTACCTGCAGGACAAGAGCTTCAATTTTGGTTCAATCAGGATTTTTTGTCTGGTTTCAGAGTACTATATGATATTTTTGCTGATAGAACTGCTGCCAAAATACCAGTTTTTCTACAATTGGTTTCAGATTAAACAGGGTTTTTTTTTCAGCAAGGAGAATAGAAAGTAGTGGAAGTTTTGAACACCAATTGAGCTACAGTCCCACAGTTGGGTACTTCTGTTTTGGATTTTTTTCAGATTAAATTTTCTCACACAAAGATTTATTTTTTTTCAACATATTTCAGAAGGTGGCTATTTTGCCAGAATTCAGCTATCCATTCAATGGATCTGCCATCCTAAAGAAAATAATTATGTAGAATTATTAATTATAATTGGTGTTCATTTCTAGCTGTGGCTAGAAATTGAAATATTCCCATTCCTTGCACCAAAAGGATGCCATACCTTTCCCAAACATTTCCTATTTTATTTCCTTCAGATTTTTAGCTGCACATATTTTTGATAAGTTCTGTCTTAACGACTTTTTGTCCAATAAAGTACACCAATCAATTAAAGAGCAATAAAAAATCCCTGGAAAGGAACCAAAACATGTCTCCTCTGCAACTGAAGAGCCTCAGACAAGCTGGTAATGGTAAAGAGGTTTAACTTTGTCCCTTGTCAAATAGTCCATACCTCTGCAAGAAATCAGATCAGACAGGAAATTAGCATAACTGTATAAACTCTTGAAATTCTAGAAAAAAACTTGCAATCCTCCCTCTGTACAGAAGCCCTCTCTGGTTTCCCTTCCATCACTGCCCTTTTATCCTTCTGGACTTGTTGCAATCCCTGGTATAGAAACTCTGTCAGGATTAACAATTATTTTTCTGTGTTCACTCTTCTAATACTTGCTGCAGTGTGAAAGATGCATTTTTTCTCACTATCCCAAATCAGGAAATATAAAATGTTTGTTTATTTGTTTATAAATGAAGCAGTGTCTTTCTTATTTTTATTATTTCTTTTTTTTCTTAGAACATATTAAAGAAGGTTGGAAGGTTAGATGATAGGTTGCACGTTACCTCAGTGCAATGCACTTACCTATTTTATCTGTGTTAAGACGAAGACTTTGTGCTGATGTGGTCAGCCTTAGGAAACTGCTTTGGTGCTTGTTAGGCTTCTGGCTTGCAGTAAAACAAAAATTCACTAAAAAACATAAAGAAGTGAAAAAAGAAAATCTACTAAGATAGGGCAAAAAAAGAAAAGTGAGGGCACACATGGAAACAAGTAACTTAAACTTTCCCTAGCTGAGCTATACTCAGAGCGTTTCCTTTCCTTGGATGGCCAGGGTAGCTCTGATACTTAGTATTGTAAAATTAACACGAAGGAATGGAAGAAGTCCACATGGCTGATCTAGATTCATTCATTTATCTGTCTAGCTTTGATACCTTGCAATATTTTTATCCTCTAATTGCTTGTATATCTATTTTTTCCCCCCAGTATGTTCCTGAATAAAGTATAAACTACTACTTTTGGTACTAAGATATTACCCACTGCAGAAATAAGCGGTCTCCCTTGGCATATGCTTATTTCATTTGCCTAAGTTTGTGCATTCTATAAATTATTCAGAGAAGTGATATTAGTGGACCAACAACAGCTCTGGTTCATCAGGTCATATTAACAATCTTGGACCATTAGGTTGGTAAGGTGCCAAAGCATAACAGAGAGGGTGAATTTACAGTGAAGATCTTCAGAATAATCCTCTACACAAAGTCCATTTGTGAGATATTCCTATAAAATAAAATTGTCAGTGACTCCATCCCTGGAGTCAAGGATGAAATCTGGGACCTTTGGGAATGAAATGTTTAAATGCATGGTTTTCCTGTCATACCTCTTCTTACTGCTCTGAAGGTGATTGCAATCAGGAGCTACATATAGGCAGCCATTTCGTGTATTATCTGTTCACTTCCCCCATGCTTTCAAAGTGCTCCAGGAGGATTTTTTTCTGAAGATTTTCCAATCACCTTTTTCTTCCTTTTACTGGTCTGTGTAGAAAATATCTATAATGGGGTGCAATTGAGAGATTCTGATTGTCCCTCCATTCAGTTGCCTAGGAAACAGACTTGTGGATATCCAGCTTTTTCCTTCATTACTGAAGATGCCATTTACAGTTGATTTCCTCCTATGTCTCCTTTGCTGTGTGCACTGCTGAAAAGGAAAGGGCAGAATAAAGCTTGTACTATTGTTTGGTTTGCTGTTTTAAGGTGTTGTATGGCTGGAGAGCATTCAGGTTATAAAGTCTGAATACATTGCTCGTGACTGATAGTCATGCCATGGGCAATATAGATAGCTGAAAATACCACATAATTAATGCCTTTCCTTTTCCTTTAATTTTTTAAATCTTTCTTTTTTCTGCTGCTTAATGGGAGAGTCAAATATAAAGTTGGTTAGAGTCCCTCAGATTCTGTAATCTAGTTGCTCTACCATGGGATTAACTGATCTGAAATTCGAATTGAAAATTACAGGTACAACTGAGAGCAGATTTGTTTCCTTATGCCAACTTTAATGTCTGCTTATGTACAATGAAGTGGAGGAAAATACTAATTTGGATCTGGGTCATAGCATACACTGTTGAGAACAGATAGATCATAATCAGTCTGAAGACTTTAACCCTAAACAGCTCAGATTTGGCATCTTCCTCTGAAAAGGGGTAAATGCTGACTTACTAGTGTTTAAGTGCAATACAAATTTATTACAAGCAAAGGAAGATATACTAATAATGAAGACCTTCATGTATTCATTTGGGTGTGTGTTTTTCTCCTTTCTGCTTCCTTCCCTTTATTCTTTTCCTTTGTTCTCATTATTTTGGCCCTTTTTATTTCTTTTCTTCCTCTCATCCATCACTTTTATCTTTTTCATCTTTCACCCTTTATCTTTATCTGTCTCTCTTACTATTTACTTTCTTTCTCCTCTGTTTTTTTTTTTTTTTTTTTTTTTTTTTTACAGAGTCTTCCTGGTCCTCATCCCCCCACCAGCCCTTCCCTTTTCTTTACCTCCCGGGAAGCATCCCTCTTTTGAGCAACATACCATATTTGGTTTCAGAGTCATGTCCTGCCCATTCTGGTTTGAAAGTTATTTACACCAGTAATAAAGAGCATTGAAGGGCTGAGTAGCAGTAGAGAAGGTTGTTTATGGGGTAGAAAGGAACAGAAAAGCATTAGACATTTCTTTACTGTACCAGTTTCTCTTCATGTGCACCCTTCACTTTGCATTCCCCAGGTTTGGAGGGATCATCCTAGCACCACCAATATTTTGCTCCCTCAGCAGCCTTCCTCAGTCTCAGACTTCCTTCCCTGCCTAATTGTGTCTTTTGTCTATCTCTCTGCTACCCTTTCCCCTCCTCAATGCATTTTTCTCTGCCTCTTTCTGACTGGCCTCCGTTTTCCTCAGATTGTTCCTTCCCCTGATTACATCTTTGTCCTTCTGACCTCAGGATGACCGTGGAGTCGCCCTGGCCATGCTTTTTTTTTCTGCGGTGCTTGTCGCAGTGGTGATTTTCCTTTTTTCCTTTCCCTTCAGTCTCCTTTTTCTCTATTCATTATCTCTGAACAGCTTGGCCTGTCTCATCTTAGTGTAACCAGTTATCCAAACTGCAGCAAAGCACATAGAGTTGGGTGGAAGTTGAACATTTAAAAAAATCAACAAGTAGCAACAACAAACCCTACCATCTACATTAACAGGAGTAACCCACAGTTCAGACAAAGGAAAGGAAAAGCAGTCTCTTCTCTGCAAGTCAGTTCTGGCAGAGGAAAAATGACAGTGACAAGGATCTTCAGGTTCTTTCACTTTCTTCTCTGGCCTTGGGCCTGCATTTCCTGCTATAGTCCCCTCTTCTGCAAGGAAAACATGCCTCGGGTGTCAGTGCATCCTTACCACTGCCTGAGGGAGCTCAGACAACAGGCTCGAAAGAAACCAAGTGAGGTTGTGGTCAGAAACTATGGTAAATTTCTTTCCCAACACACAAATGGGAATGGAAGGGGATATAATGCTGGGTGTATTTTGTATTCTTACACTTGTTCTGCAGGCAGTGCTTTATTCTGCTGACATGGAGGTAGTAGAGGGATGTTAGAGAGGGATGTTAGAAATAGAATCTGATAGGGTGTATTTTTTATTGCTTTTCTGTTTTCATCAGAAAATGTTAATAGGTGGGAGAAAAATCAGAGGTTTTCATAGGAATATATCCATTTCTAACACATATTTACTGGGAAAGCTTTTCCAATCTAGGTCAGGATTCTTGTCTAAAACCCACAAAAATTATGTCCTGTCCTGGTATTGTTATTATTTTGGCTAGAGCTTTCAGAAGGAATTGCTTCAACTCCTTCATTTTTCTAATTGAGACATTGATTTATACCTGTGTATTTAATAACTCAGGTGGATGTCTCTGTCACAACAGTACTGATTTGTCTTTAATGAGGTAACAGTTCTCATTTTCATAGTGTGACTTGATTTCCCAACAGTGAGGCTTTGAGATTTATTTTTTATTCTGGTAAGTTTTAGGAGAAAGGGAAAAACATTTTTACACAAATATGTCCTGAAAGGCATATTTCAGAAACCTGATACATGTCTCTCCTCTCTTCCTCCTGCACCTACAACACCCTGAGTCATCTTTAGCTCTGAATCTCTCGGGCTCTCCAGGACCTCCATAGTTTTCCTGAGGGAGGACAAAGAAAAGAAAGACACACCAAATAAACAGAGTGAAAGGCAGCCTGAATAACAAGGTTTTAAGAATGGCTCAGCTGAAATCTGCAAGGGCCAAGTAAAAAAGAAGTATTTTTAGTAATGAAACTTATTCTTTTGTTAGATTTGTGTTATAATAATTAGAGAACCTCTCTTCTTTCCTCAGTGACACTTTTTGTCTTTGTGATGAATCAAAAAGACAACTCAGAAGTGAGATGTCTGACTTGAAAACTATAGCACCCTTCTGTTAGCTGGAGTGGGCATGAGCAGACCATGCATAATAAACCTGTGCCCTTCTGAATAATCCAGTGGGACTGGCATTTTAAGAGATGACTGTTTTCTTCAAATCAAAGTTCAGGCACAAATATGACTTACAGTCAAGTTATTATCTGAATAGGACTCAGCTTGAAAGGGAATCTAACATCACGTAAAAATGCTAAAAATAACCAAACTTTCTGGATTAGAACATATGAGAGCCATGCCCAAAAGATTTGTGAGGGAGAAAAAGGGAAGAATCAGATAATAGGAAGCCTGCAGCTATGAGGGCTTGTAGCGATGCAGAGCCTGCCTACTTCTATTCTACCTCACCCCTCCCCTTCTCCTTCCTCTCTTTTCCTGTCCATTAGGTAGATTCTGGAGAATGACTGGCTTGGTTGCAATGCCTGGTCATTGGGTAAGAGCTACAACCTTAACTGCACATACAATCATCCGTGTATGTGGCTCACAGTCTAGAAATACATGTGCTCATGAGTAAGCCTGTGCTAGCCTTTGTCACCAGCAACTGGAAGAAGCTGGAAGAAAAGACCCCTTCCACTTCCTAAGAAGCTCATCACATGAGTCAGTTTAAGGCTATCACAGTCAAGTGCTGTATTATTTTAACTGATTAAGCTGTGGGGTTATTATTAACAAAATAGAAATAAATTGAGAACAGGAGAGAAAACAGCTTGCAGTAGAGAGATTTATGACTTACATGTCTTGTGTGCACCCTGTCTGCAGTCATGACCTAATTTCTCACCAAATATAAAAAAAAGGTCAGACGAAAAAATTTTAGTAAAGGAGATAGATAAAGTGAAAGACTAATACAAAACACACTAGGTAATGTTGCTGTTCTCTTTGATGGGTGCATTACGGACTAATTTCTCTTCTTTGAAGACTCTGGGGATCTGGGTTTACTTATTGAATGAGCCTACTAGATTAATATTTTGGTTTTGTTGTTCTTGCACTTCAGAGGTTTTATGTTAAAACTTTATCCTTCCTTGAGAGAGTTCAATAAATCTGGTATTTCAAAAAAAAGATTTGTACAGTTTCTCCGTCTTTCTGTGAAGAGTGAAAATGTTTTAAGTTTCCTTAAAAATGCCATACGTTGCCCTATAAAGGCTTGAATCAGGAAAACCTCCATTCAAGAAAACATTTAACCATATGCTTAACTTTAACTTTAGGCATATGCTTAAAATCTATCATGTGCCAAAATTCTTTCCTGAAAAGGAATGGATTTAAGCACTTGCTTATGCTCTTTCCTGGATCAGAGCCTTATATGTTATACATCAGATTCTGCTGCCCTCACCTGAAAAGTTATTCAACTGCTATAATTCTGGTCAGTATTTTCAAAGCAATTTCAATGATTAGGATGGTACTTCATCACTGGACATGAGTAATAGGAGACCCAAATCTGCTAGACGTTGCTGAAACTTTCACCTTTCAGCAGATCAGCTCTTGTTACCTACGACTGTTCTGCATTGCTCCAGCATCTGTTTTTTGAGTAACCTTGTTAGTGACTTACATGCTAAAAAACAGTTTTTGTCTTAGTTTACCCTTGGGTTTTGTGATCAATAGGTACTATTTCTAGTCATTGCTGACAGTTTCCAAGTTTAAATTATTTTGGCAATTTTGGAAAAAGTAGATTTACTTCCCTTGTATCAGCCAGTGTGGGTTGGTGAGAACTCTTCTACAAATAAAGATAAATTTCCTTATTTTCTCACTTCCTTTTTATTTTTTTAAAGTGATAAAAACTTACTAAGAAAAAAAAATCCTTCTTTTTCCTTGTGCATTCTCATATCCATTAATAATGACAGAGGTTGTCAGTATTAATTCTGGGTGAAATCCTGTTTGAAGCGATACCTCACTTTTATCCTTGGGTAATTACCAGAGTTTAACAATTTCCTTTCATGTTTTCTAAAGTTTAAAAACCAGTCTAAAAAAGGGGTATCTACAGGGGAGGGGGCAGGGAAGCAGGCAAGCACACAAATCCCTTTATTTATGAATGGGATTTGTTCATGCACTTCCTGCACACAAGCCAAGTAAGTGTGAGGATCAGAAACTACTGAGCAAACTCTTTCTTAGGAAGTCAAAACCCTGTTATTTCCTAGAAGTCTGACAGCCCTAGCATTAAATTTATGATTCATTATAATTAAAGCTGCTTGCACTCTATTAACAAAATACTTTGTAATTTGTATACACTTGTCTTTAGACAATTATGGTTATTTCATCTCCCCTTTTCCTTGTTTCCTAGGAGATTATTAAAACACACAGTTGAGCACTAATAATAATGTAGTATGTATTCCAGACATTGAAACACACATGCTAGACCCACCAGGGGAAATAAATCACATTTTAGTATTCAATCTCAAGCAACCTATGGGTCTGTTACTGCAGGCCTATCTACAGACACCATAAACTCTAGTTAGAGCCCTCTCGGCAGAGAAACCCTAGTCTACAAATTTGGGAATACAGCTGACATACTCTGCCTATGCTAACTGTATACATGAATGGGAAAAGGAAGCTCCTGTGGTCTGCCCAGAGACAGCTGTGGGGTGCTGGTGGTAGCTAACCCAAGGGACTTGCTAACCAGCCCTGAACCTGCCTCCCTGCCAGGGAGTCAACACTAACCCCTTGCACAAATTCAAAGCAGCTCTGCAGTGTTTTCACAAGAGACCCTTAGCTGCTGAAAACTGCTGGGAACCTGGGAAGCCTTTCAGGTAACATATCTTAATTTGAATCTCATATAAAAAATATCTGTAAGAATAATGTTGTGTTTTCTCCAGGCACATTTCAGTGCAGTGATTTGGACCCTGTTGATCTTGTTTATAAGAAGTGGCATTACCTTCATGAAGCAGGGGAATGGAGTTTTCACCAGATTCTTCTAGGCTCTGTCTAAGACTGGTGACCTTCCTGCTCAGGAGCTCCCCACTGGGAGTATCCGGATAAAGGAAAAAGGGATTTGTGCTTGGAAACTCCTCTGAACTCTCCCTGAACTGACCCTAAACCCCATCCTCAACTAGCTCAGGATTATTTCAGCTATCCATGTCTTATTTGATTCAAATTTTTGGTACATTTGAGTTTCCATATGAATCCAGCTTTAAAAGTAAAAGACTGGATCCATTTCCTCTTTGTTTATTATCTAAGCTCCCTAAGCTTCTTTGTCTCCTCTCAGCTTGAATACACTATATATGATATGGCCTGCATAGGGTGCTTGCCATTTTCAGTCCTGACTCAGTACTCCAGTCATTGGTTATTATTAATCTGTCTTTGCTTTCAATTAGACAAAACAATAGAACATTGGAAAAAGTCAATGAAAGGTCAGTGAGAGGCCCTTAAATCAGCAGATCGTTTGAAAAAACATAGTTTTAAAGTAACATCGTTTTGGTCTGTCTGAAAATATTTCTAAAGTTTTTAATTTCCTGGAGGGAATAGAATTAAAATAACTCATGTGAAAGCAAAACTTTTAATTAAACATTCATATTAATTACTCAGGTAAGTGATCTAATTCCCTTGAATCAGAGGAATCAGATGAAAATTTAGTTTTAGTTTGCAGCTCATTTCTTCACACTGAAGCTTGAGTCTGTGGTGGGGACACAGTATATCTCACACAAATGACTTCAGAACTCCACAAACTGGCCCAGGAAGGTAATGCCACAACTGCTGCTCACTTGCCATTGAGGACTGTGAATGAAGGGTGGCAAATAAGATTTCCATCACAAATTAACAAAATTAAATATTTCCCTTTGTTTTTTTTTTTTGAAACAGCATAGAAGTCACCAGAAATCTAGTTTGTATCTCATAAATAGTGCATTCAAAACAAATGCATGCCCATGAGTATAGTATAAAAATGTTTTTATTCACACTTCTCTAAGTTATACACCTGTGTAAATTTAATGGTGGCCTCTTCAACATACCTCAGCATGATACAGAGTTACCAGCACAAAAAAACTATTAGATTCCTGCTTCTAAGACTTCATATTTTTTACAAAAATGCTAAAGCATTTTACTAGAAAGAATCTTAATAAAGACTGAAAGTAAATACAGAATTTTCAGACAGATGGAGGAATCGTGCAGAGGAACAGAGAGCCAGTGATGGGTAAGAACCTATTCAGGAGGGTGTAGAGCTGATTTTAATTGAGTTTATTCTATTTTTTTGTGGGGGGTTATCTTTTTCTTACGCTTTTTAAAAACAGTTTTGTGCTATCAAATGTGCTAGAAATAGCCAGAATGGTAATTGGTTTTGATATTATTCACAAAACAGTAGGGCTTGGAGTCAGTCAGGGACTCCCACTGTGCAAGGGACTATACAGATGCAGAATAAAAAGATAGTTCTGTCTTAAAGTGCTGTCCTGTTTCATTGTGTTGAGAAGGAATCCATGTTCATACAATATCCCTCCCACCCTGTAATGCTGGGTTGGGAAATCTAAATCTGTGCTGATTTTTCCATAACAAGTAAGGGTAAGAGACTGGAAGCTTTGATGCAACAATAAGAGCCTTTGGCCATGCCCTGCTCCATATGTGTCAGCACAAGCTCTTCTGGCTTCTGAATTGTTCTGAGGGTCATATTTTAGATTCTCCCAATTTAGTACACGTTAAAAGTAGACATGCATGAGTAACTAGTGGGCAGAGAGTTACACAGAGCCAAAACTGCAAGGCACTTGCCTCTCCATCTATTGATTGCACCCAGGCTCAGCTGCTTCCTCTGATGTGCTCTAAAAAAGATACTCTTTTTAGCTAAAGATGGGCAAGTGTTTTTACTGCATATATTCAGTGACAATGAGCATTCCTGAAAACTGATGTTAATTTTGTTAATTTGGGAGAAAGAGGGGGAAATGGAAAAGAAGAAAGGACCAAGCATGCTTTTAAATAAAATATTAACTGTTATTTTGAAATTATTTTTCTAATATTTGTTTGTCTTTTACATTTTAGAATTTAAGAAATCTTAATATTGCTATTGTCTCTTTACTGTGAATACAGCTGCTCAAACTCTAATGTATTTCAGTAGGGGTTAAATTGTACATTTTCCAGAAAAGTATTTAATTTGACTCAAAGTGACTATGTTTTAAAATATTTTGACATTACTACTAAGCCAAAGCATCTATTAACTGTTCATCTGAGTTTTCTATGTGTTGCCAATAGCTAAATTTGCTTATAATAAAAAGTGAATAATTAGACTGAGTCTTTACATACCAGGCATGTTCTTCAAGCTAATCTTTTAAACTTTTTAAAATTACTATACTGTTCTTTAGCCCCAAAAGTTTAACTTTTCTGAGAGGAAATCCAAAGGAACAAATGTTTTTAGTTAGCAGTAAAAATTCTGAACACATAATTCTTTGAATAATGCTAGGGCTTCCCAGCTTTAGACAATAGAACCAAATTAACTGAAAGGTACCATTTTCTGTACAGCTTGGATTTTACCTCTTTATGGAAACCCAATGCAATGCGGCAAATCACATCTTTGAAATAATATATTTTTTATCATCAAAAATATCCAGAAGGTTTATCCTTAGTAACAATAAATTATGGATAGATCATAATTCCTAATACTCCCTGAATCTCTATATTCAGTACCTGCAATGCAGCTGAACTCTGTTCTTTCTACATCTGTGCTCCTTTTATTTCCTAACCTGGCAGTGCCATACTCAGCAGTGTTTGGCTTAGCCCTACCTATACTCCTAAAGATGTCTATGGATTACCAGAGTACCCTTCCTTCCCCAGAGCCTTTCTTGGGCATCCATAACTATGTGTGGAAGCTATCAGACAATGTTCTGACGCTAAATAAAGGGACAGAGCTTGGACACAGCTGACAGAGCATGTCTGAACATTTTCTTGGAGGAAGGGTGCAGCTGCATTCCCAGATTACACTCTGGAGATAGGAATGGCTGCCACTCCTGCCACAGTGGAGATGTAAGGCAGATAGAATGTTTAATACCGCTCCGCTCAGCCTTATTAGACATGTAAAATAAACCAGCAATCCTTTGCTATTCTTATTGGGAGTGGAGGGTGAATGTGTGACACAACGTTATTTCACCTGATGTAGCTCACTGGCATGTGGGGCAAGGAGTGTTCTATGGTCCTTGACAGCCTTCCTATAAGTTTTGCATTGGGCACCTCCGCCCCAGAGAGTCTACAGGGACTGTTGCAGGGAATGGGCTTGGAGATTGAAGAGGAGGCCTTTTGCCCAAAGGCTTCTTGCATCTTTTCTTCTATATGCCCCAGGAAAGCAGAGGAACCCAAAGCAGCCCTGCATATTATTGGAAGTACCAAACCTCCAGCCACTCATGCTTTTCATATTGCTGTTAAAAAGTAAATAATTACCATGTGAGAAAACCGCAACAACATTTGACTTTTTTTTTTCCTCCTTCCTTGCCTTGCTCCTACCCCTCCTCCCTTGCTTTCTTCTCCTGCTCAACTCCGAGTCCCAAAGGCACATGTGGTCTAACTTTTTGTGGCAAAAGTGCTCAAAACTCAGCAAAGAAACCTTTCCCTCACACACACAACCCAGCAAGGTCACACAATGTCTCATTAGGGTGGTTGGCAGGTTGGTGTTTCTCAAGCGCCCCAAGCAGTGCCCACACAGAGACAATGAGGGACCCACACCCTGAGCAGCTGGGCAGAGCAGGCAGCCAAGCACATGCTCCTCACAGTCAGCAGCCAGAGCTGCTTCTTGGATCGGCTCCCCAGAGTATGCTTCACAACACATGCACCAGGGTCCCTCAGACTAGAGAATGAGGAAAACTCTACATCACAGTGCTAGGTTAGTTGGTTTGTTTTTTTTCCTGGTCTAGTTTTAGATGAGTGAGCTTGGGAGCAGGTAGCAATTTAGCAACCAGCAGGAGCAAAAGATGAGCTAAGTTAGCCTGCTTCTCAATTGCGATGTTATTAGTATAGGCATTCCTTAAAAATGTCATCTGACTATGTTAAATGAAAAAAAAACCAACCCAGATGCTTGGCCATACAGCCAACCTTCTATCACTGTAGCATATTGGGAACTTCAGCTCCTACTGCGGCAAAGAGCTGCAACTGTAGTTTTGTCTTATGAGATTCACAAACAATAAACATCTATTTGACCAGTGACTAGGATAATTCTTTGTATTATTCTTACTCTGCCTTGTGCAAGTATCTTCTGGGAAGTAGAGGATTCAATCACTCAAGGTCAGCATCTCTCAGCAGGTACTCTGCAAGCTACCATAATCACCTATACCACTTATTATACTTGTTAATGGGATTTGACACCTTTGCCTTCTGGCTTCAGCTGCAGCCTACACTTATGCTCTGAAAACACTGATTAAATTACTCACCTTGTAATTTTCAGGATCAGGACGACATTTTGAAAAACACACATTGCAATTTGATCTTGTTGTGTTATATATACACGTTTGAAACCTTGGTTCAGCAAATCATTTAAGCCCTTGCTGAAGTACCATTGAGTGACTTCACAAAGAAATATTTTTTGCATATAATATTTGCTCTATAGCATTATCATGTAGCTTTCTGAAAGGAAAGTGGATTAGCTTCAAATGCTGTTGCAATTTATTATTTGTTGAGTGCTGACAATACACTTCAATGGAACTTGAGGAAGTGCTTTAAGTTAAGCACATTTTCAAGTACATTGCTGATCTAGGGCCAAAAAGTTAATCTGAAACCTTCTTTGTTGGAAAGTGTAGACATGAGACCAAGGAAGGGCATTCTTCAATTTTCCCTTAAGCAGAAAACACAGTTTATCCATGTGGGTCTATTTTACAAACAAACCAGTTGACTATCAACCATTTCTCATTTTGATATTCTAATGGCAAAGAAAATATATATCAACTGTTCATATAACATGTTGAATGCAAATTTAGAGAAGTGGCCAACTGGACACACATATATTTCCAGAGAGAGATGAAAGAGTAAAATGGAAATACCTCATCTGGGGCTTGCAGGCCCCATCCCATCCTAATGACATGCCATGTTCTCTTGGGAGGGCTCTGCATGCATTCAGAATTTTTGTTCTGGGCAGAGCCAAGCATATTGTCAGCTCTCAGTAAATTATATATCAAAGAATAACTTTAAAAAGTAACAGCCTTTCCTCTTCACAGAACTACTTGTTAGCAGTGCACACATACACGCTGGACACCATTAGCATGGGAGAACATGGCCTCTATACAAATGCCCGTAGCATGGGGAATAAACAAGAGGAATTAGAGATGTGGGCACATCTATGGGGCTATGATATAATAGACATCACAGAAAAATAGTGGGATGGCTCCTTTGACTGGACTGTTGGAATGGAAGGTTACAGGCTTTTTAGAAAAGACAGGCCCTGTAGGAGGGGAGAGGGAGTTGCCCTTTATGTTAGGGATAGGCTGGAGAGTATGGAACTCTGTGTGGGGACAAGTGATCAGTTAACAGAAAGTTTGTGGATCAGGGTTAAAGGGAAATCGGTGATGGGACAAATTACTGTGGGGATATGTTACAGACCTCCTGATCAAGAGGAACCTGTGGATGAAGAACTCTACAGACAAATAGGAAAAGCCTCACACTCGCAGGCCCTTGTTCTCATGGGGGACTTCAACCACCCTGACATCTCTTGGGGTGACGGTACAGCCCAGCACAAGCAATCCAGGAGGTTTCTCAATTGTGTGGAAGACAACTTCCTTCTGCAAGCAATAAAGGAGCCGAGGAGGAGAGGTGCCCTGCTTGACCTCATGCTGACCAACAGGGAAGGGCTCGTTGGAAATGTGACTCTCCAGGGAAGTCTTGGATGCAGTGATCACAAGATGGTTGAATTTGAGGTCCTCAAGACAGTGAGAAGAGCGTGCAGCAAGCTCACTGCCCTGGACTTCAACAGAGCACACTTTGGCCTCTTCAGGAACCTGCTTAGCAAGGTTCCATGGGATATACCCCTAGAGGGCAAGGGACCCAAGACTCTTGGTTAATATTCAAGAATAACCTGCTACAAGCTCAGGAGTGTTGCATCCCAACTAGAAGGAAGTGCAGCAGGAGGGCCAGGAGACCTCCTTGGATGGATAAGGAGCTTCTGGAAAAATTCAAAGGAAAAAACAGCCTTATAAAAGGTGGAAGCAAGGACAGGTGACCTGGGATGTATACAGGGATGTTGTCCAGGAAGTTAGGGACCAAGTTAGAAAAGCTAAGGCCCAATTGGAGCTAAACTTGCCAAGGGATGTTAAAGATAATAAGAAGGGATTTTATAGGTACGTAGTGGCTAAAAAACAGACTAAGGACAATGTAGAACCCCTCCGGAAGCTTTTGGGAGAACTGGCTACACAGGACTTGGAGAAGGCTGAGGTTCTGAATGGCTTCTTTGCCACGGTCTTCACTGGCAAAGGCTCTGACCGCAGCACCCGAGTCTTGGAAGGCGGACGCAGGGACTGTGAAAACCTAGACCTTGGGCCCACTGTAGGAGAGGATCTGGTTCGAGACCATCTTAAGAACCTGAATGTACACAAGTCCATGGGCCCTGATGAAATCCATCCGCGGGTCCTGAAGGAGCTGGCCAATAAAGTTGCAAAGCCACTGGCCATCATATTTGAAAAATCATGGCAGACAGGTGAAGTTCCTGATGACTGGAAAAAGGGAAATATAACCCCCATTTTCAAGAAGGGGAAAATGGATGACCCAGGGAATTACAGACCAGTCAGTCTCACCTCTGTGCCTGGCAAAATCTTGGAGCAGATTCTCCTGGAAGGCATGCTAAGGCACATGAAAAACAACAAGGTGCTTGGTGACAGCCAGCATGGCTTCACTAAGGGGAAATCCTGCCTGACCAATTTGGTGGCCTTCTATGACTGGGCTACAAAAGTGATGGACAGGGGTGGAGCAGTTGACGTTATCTACCTGGACTTGTGCAAAGCGTTCGACACTGTCCCACATGACATCCTTGTCTCTAAATTGGAGAGACATCAATTTGATAGGTGGACCACTCGGTGGATAAAGAACTGGCTGGATGGCCGCACACAGAGTTGTGGTCAAAGGTTCAATGTCCGGCTGGAGATCAGTAATGAATGGTGTCCCTCAGGGATCAGTGTTGGGACCGGTCTTGTTTAACATCTTTGTCGCTGACATGGACAATGGAATTGAGTGTGCCCTCAGCAAGTTTGCCAATGACACCAAGCTGTGTGGTTCTGTTGATACGCTAGAGGGAAGGAATGCCATCCAGAGGGACCTTGACACGCTTGTGAGGTGGGCTGATGCCAACCTCATGAAGTTTAACCATGCCAAGTGCAAGGTCCTACACGTGGGTCGGAGCAATCCCAGGCACAGCTACAGGTTGGTCTAAAAGGAAATTCATGGTAGTCCTGCGGAGAAGGATTTGGGGTGTTAGTCAATGAGAAAATGAACATGAGCCAGCTTCAGTGTGCACTTACAGCCCAGAAAGACAACTGTATCCTGGGCTGCATCAAAAGGAGTGACCAGCAGGTCAAAGGAGGTGACCCTGCCCCTCTACTCTGCTCTCGTGAGACCTCACTTGGAGTATTGTGTGCAGTTCTGGTGTCCTCAGTATAAAAAGGACATGGAACTGTTGGAACAAGTCCAGAGGAGGACCACGAGGATGATCAGGGGACTGGAGCACCTCCCATATGAAGACAGGCTGAGAAAGTTGGAGCTGTTCATCCTGGAGAAGGCTGCGTGGAGACCTCTTAGCAGCCTTCCAGTATCTGAAGGGGGCCTACAGGGATGCTGGAGAGGGACTATTCATTAGGGACTGTAGTGATAGGACAAGGGGTAACGGGTTAAAACTTAAACAGGGGAGGTTTAGACTGGATATAAGGAGGAAGTTCTTTACTGTGAGGGTGGTGAGGCACTGGAATGGGTTGACCAGGGAGGTTGTGAATGCTGCATCCCTGGCAGTGTTCAAGACCAGGTTGGGTGAAGCCTTGGGTGATATGGTTTAGTGTGAGGTGTCCCTGCCCATGGCAGGGGGGTTGGAACTAGATGATCTTGAGGTCCTTTCCAATCCTAACTATTCTATGATTCTATGATAACCCCAAATTGCTGTAGGTAGCATGTTTTTTTTCTCTTGCTGTGTAAGGTGGTTTCAATGCTCCATCTAGCTAACATTACTGCTCAGCACCTGCCAGGAGCAGTCCCTAAATTAATTAGTCTGGGATTGTATACTCTTTTTATTATATGTGAATACAGATTCTAACACAATAGGACCTTGTCCTTAACCATAGCCAAGAGGCTCAATAGGAACAACAACACTAATTATACATGTTGCCTAAACACAGTTCCGAAACATCTGTGGCTTGTTGCTATTATAGTCCAGAAGCTATAGACTAAGTGAGGCTTTTTTTGGAGGCAATACAAGAAATCTCACTATGGCTCCTGAAAACTCTCTTGGAATGTAATAATATAAATGAGGAGGAAATATTCTATGGGGAAAAAAGTGCTTAAGGCAACAGTAATTATATTGCCAAATATAGCACAGACAATCTTCAGAGTGAGAGTTCCATATAACAAGGGAAACGTAAAATCATACTTGGGGTGTAGCTAAATTGTAGTAGAATGGCTGTGGGAAGCATTATTTGAGGGAGTTAATATTTAATCCCTGACTAGCAGTGGAAGCACAAGTGAGAGGCTGTTTTCAAAATTATATTTTCTTTATTTCTGCAGGAAACACCCAGTATGTGTTTGAATGTTGGAAAATTAATAAATAAGAATAATACACAGAAAACACCTGAAATAATGCAGCCCTGTCTCCAGCTTCCTATTTTTTTTTAATATTTCTAAACTGGTAATACAGAATCAAATGCTCTAGCTTCGGAGAGCTTCTCTGGGTAAAACTGAGCAGAGTTTACTATTTGCTTTGAGGTCAGTTCTGTCTACACTACAGTGTGCAGGAAGAGTGTCCTTTACAAGACGGCTGAGCAGGTCTCTCCTCTCACTTTTGATCTCATGTGCTCTGAGTGCTGAACCACTGCAGCAAACAAAAACCTCCTCCAATCCATCAAGAAGTTTGCATCTTTTTCATCTTCCTGCTGCTACTGCCCTTGGTAGCTCACTTCTCCCTTTTCTGTTCTAACTTCATCTCTCATAGTCTTTTCTTCTCATGTTTTTCTCCTTCTCCAAGCATTTCTTCGTGAACATGGTTTGGATTCATCTCACATCTCAGCTGCAATCCCCATAGCATCTGTGGCACCCTTCAAATAGTCCCTTTCCCACCCAAGGTCAAAATAGGGACAAGTAGCACCAGTGTGCGCTGCACAAGCAAGCATGGCACTGAGCTAAAGCTCACTGAAGCCATGAGGGCTTCTCCAATGCCTTGAACATTTCTGAATCCCAAAACACACATAAATGTTTTTTAAATCAAACATAAGCACTGTTTACTGTTTCACAAAAAAACACTTGGTAGGAGTTTTATGTGTATGTATTTCATAATAACCTTTTGGAAGAAAAAGAGGATTATGGCTTTGTAAGTTATGCATTAAGAGAATCCAGAAAACTTTTTTGAGACAGGTGCTGACTGAAACATTGCTATAGAGAGAACTGGAGAATTTGTGACCAGGACCTTTCAGTAACTAAGAATATTAAAAATTTCTGTTCCTCTCCTCAAAGTTTCACTTAGAAAACTGTTGCAAAACTTGCACTTAGGTGAAAATTTTGAAGTTTTTAGGGACATATGGAGAATGAAAACATTTGCTTCCTTTCTTTGACTTAATGTAGGTCTTGCTTGACAGAGGAGCAGGTGTGCAACAGCAAAGAAACAATCTTCTGTTGTTTTGATAATTAATTTTGATTCTTGGACTGTTTTGATGGGTAATATGAAACAGGGAGGTGGCTGGAAATCTCCCTCTGCTGAAGGCCCAGACAAGCTGTCACTTCTCCTGCATCCATCAGTACCGAAGTGACGGCTCCATGGTGTGGAGCCTAACACTGCAGCCATATTCTTCAACAGCACTAACAGTTTCTTTTAGCTACACCAGATGAATTGCAGAGGTTACCAAACCACAGAGGTGACCACTGCCAGGAAGAGAACTGCTTTACACAAAGCTCAGTACTATGAGAGTGTGAGTGACAAGTATAACACAAACCCATTTCAGGTGATGCAAAGAGCTAATCCTTCTCTGCCATTTTGCCTTTCAGAATGGATATTTTCCCTAGTTTTTGTGGAGATAGTTTAAAAAAAAAATTATCTTTGCGACATAGAATGTGACTAGAACTCTCTACAAACTGAAGCCAACCTTAAACTGAAAACAGAAGTTCCTGGTTAAAGATTTTTTGAAACTCAAAATCAGATTTTAAATACTCATTAAAGTAAATAACAATTAAAAAAAGGAAACAAAGATCCTGTTTGCCAAGAAATACTTGTTGAGTGGAAATAACAAAAAGACATTACTGCAAAGGCTGCTATTAAGAAAAATGAAAGCTAAACCAGATCTGAAACAGAAACAATTATTACCGGTTGTTTCATTGGCTAAGAAATACTAATTCTTCTCAAGCCATGGAGCAGAAATGAATAGTGAGGATAAACCTGTCAATCCATCAGTCTTCAGTTTGTGCCTTAGTGGAGATTTGACAGAAAAAATAAATTATGTTTCAGAAGGATTTCAGTTTATGTTTTTCTTTAGGATTTTGTAGTGTTTTGTGGTCTTTCAAACTCAGTGAAACCAAATACATTTTTAAGCAGTTAGTTCATTACTAGGGAGGGCAAAGGCCCTGACAGCAGAGCTCAATAGCCCCTGTGGCTCCTGCTGCCAGTGGTTCTGTAGCTGATTACAATAGAGACTCTCTGTGCTGGATCTAAATTCTCATCTCCCTCCAGTGTTCCTATGAAAATGCAGTGTGCAGACACAGCACATATGTGAGCATCGTCTTCTTTCGTTTACAGAGAGGTCTCTAACTTTTTGCCCATAGAAAGTAAAATTGAGTGTATTTTGTTATTTATAGCTCTGGGACCTTTTATGTACACTTTTAAACTCAGGTCCAAGCTAATCCATTCAATCCAACTTGTTCTCAGAAGAAAGATTTTTAAAATGCCTTATTGCCACTTGTCTGTGTTGTTCCAGGGTCAACATATTTTCTTAACAAAGCAATACTCATGGAAAACAGTAGCATACACAGCATAAATCCTCAGAGGCATATAATTCTACCTTGTATATGGTATTTACTACAGAATACCTTAGAGAAACCAAGGAGAGAGAAATGTATCACTGTAATCCTCTAAAACCTTCAGCTGTTTTCCTTCACTTTCCAATATTTTTTCTTTGAAATCTCCCCTGAAATAGCTTCTGGACCTCATTTCTTCATCTTTCTCTGTCTGTGTTGCTTCTCCAACATCAGCCTTTTTCTCTGTCCCTAACATTTGAAACTGCTTAGGTTTCACAATATGTTCACTGTGTCTTTCGAACTTTCCTCATAAAAGTAAATGAGAGTGACAAGGGAGTACTATGCCCAGACAAGTCATCTGAAGTGCTCACCAACCCCTGACAACCCCTGAAGTATTTCTGGGCATCACTTGGGTAGTTCAGGCCAAAGCTGGCAACAGAACAACAGAACAACGATCTTAGTAATTACCTGAATGCTTTGAGTTTGCTGCAATAGACCTAGTGCCATGATCCTCACCATCAGCTGACTGCATCATCCTAACCAGTGTTTTGTCAGAGTTTTGTCAGAGTTAAGATGACGAGGAGGAAATATTTTGTTTTGTTTTCACAGGAAATGCAAAGTGTTTCCTTTGTAACGTTATTTTACACCTGTAATTTTATCTGTGGTGTTACGTTCCAACTTATTAGTTAGTTACATGGTACATGTATGCTCCAATTTCTTCTCAGCTCACAGTGGCAGGCGAGCTATTCTGCAAAAGGCCTCTCAGTTAATCTATAAAATCATTGCTCTTTTTCCTCTATGCTCTAAAAACATCTTTCAGAAACGTGGTGGTTTAATTTATACTTTATTATCCAAATGTTTATGGGAAGTATTCCTTTTCTAAATTAACTCACGTCAATAATTTATGTTGTTTCTCATCTCAGCAGAGACTTTCAAATTAGTCATCTTTTTATTATTCTCATCATCCAAATTAACTTCACAGTTTTATTGAATCCAATGATAGGCTCTGGGGCCTATGAAGCTTTTACTGTTCTAAACATTTTTTCTAAAACCTTTTACTGTTCTGAATAGTGTGTTAGAACAACTAAGCAAGTTGAAGAAGAAAATTAATATGCTTGACTTGGACAGTAATTAGGAGTTTATATTTCACTGATCATTAGAAGAAGCTGTTTGTCTGATACACTTATTCATTGCTGCTAGAAACAAGTTTGCTAACTAAATCATTCTTCTTGAATTGAGATGTGCTTATTTGCCTATAAAACATTTATCTCTCCTAAAATTATCAGTCCTTTGCATTTTATTTTCTGAGTTAGGAAGATGAAAGGAAGGTCTGAATCAGTAACTGAAAACTAAGTTGGTAACTACTATTATGTAAAGTTCTCGGTGCTAGTAATAATCACGTAATTCCAGATTTCACAGATCTGTCAGACTATAGCCAGATTAACTGCATTAACTTTTTTTATAAGAGCACAAATAAATGGCTGTATCATTAAGTGGGCATCTACTAAACAGTTTCCACTTCTGTGTATAGAAGGTTGATTCTGTGCAACTCTTGTGCTTTCTGAATGCAAACCTAAAAATGCGCCATTTCATCATACTTCAATTGATCTTACAATTTTATATTTCCTCTACAGAAGAAAATGAAAGTTTTAACTGGTTTGCAATTGAGATGCAATGTCAATTCTTAGTTCTGGAATAAAATTTGTAAGGGATCTGGGTAAAACAATTTAATAATCCTTTAACTTCAGTTTATGTATAAGGAAAAGGGACAGTGAAATTTGATTTCTTCAGCATTTTCCACTTTCATAATTTACCGTATTTTTATAATAACGTGTGTCTGTGTGTCCATTACCTAGCACAAAAGTCCATTAGTCTGAGCTGGGGCTAACAGTAGTGGTAGTGATAGCAGCATTTGTGTCTGTTATTGTTGCTATACATGGAAATTGCATAATGACTGTATAATCTATAAGGAGGCATCTATGTTAATAAACATGCAATGGGACAAAGTAGGAATTATTTAATTTGACATTGTTATTTCATTCCAATTATATCAACATGCAGAAATTAAATATTGTGCAGCAATTCTACAGCTCTCATCAATTCAGTTAAAGTTCTATGTTTGCTGTAAATGTTTGGGTATATCACTTATATGCCTTAAAGTGTATGATATTTGAATACTTAAGATTATACAACAGTATCAAAACAGTATCTTGTTTCTGAACTAAAATTAACTGTTTCCACACTGAACCAGCATTTTCAACAGTTGGTTGTTGTGTTGGGTTTTTTAATGTGTTATAGAATGAAAAAGAAACTTGTTTTTCAATATCATTCCAGCTAAGTATGCAAATTTCAGACTGCTTTGGAAGTGCATGATGTTATTTTGTGTACATTTGAAAATTTTCTTACATGCATCAGCTTAAAAATTCTGTTTTACCACTCCTCACTCTGCTTCCATCTCCCATCTTGAGTTTTAAAAGTGCCACTGGGTCCATTTTTCTCTAGATTATGTTTTAACAAATATAATCACATACAGTATCTTCCCCGAGCTTAGCAAGCATTAGATAATATGTCATTGCATTTTGTTTGTCTAGTGGGTAAATAGAATTTTAGAGTTGTATTTCCAAAGATTATGACACGGATAGAAGACATATCTAGCTCAAGGAAACAGAAAGTCAGAAGTGTATCACAAGAGCTATGACTTTTTTTTCCCCACTCTATACCAGTCGCCCATCTTGGCTTTCTTTTTTTCTATTTTGTTAATTTTTATGTATTTCTTTTTTTCTTTCACATTAACGAGGCCAGAATCAGTTAACAAAGTAACAGACACATAAACACGATGCCCTTTTTTTGCAGCTGGTTTGAATTTGGGACTATCCTGTAAGGCATAGTTTTTTTGTTAGCTTAATGCAAAATCTAAGACTGAAAGTGTAATATCTCATTTTAACACTTCACAGTCATTAATCAATGTCACATCGACAGCCACTCTGTGTTCCCCAACATGCTGAAACACTCTTATATTTTACAATAGTGTCATTTGGCACTGCTGACACTGTTCAGAAACAAAAGCACTGACAAGCTGCTACACTGTTGTAAAACATCAGAATGGTTCATATTCATTGGAGGTACTCCAGAGGGTATGGCAAAATAGATTTGAAGCTCTACCATCTATACTGACAATGACAGAGGTTCAACTGCAACAGGCAACAATTTAGCTGAATAATCATGTTATTCACTTAGTGCATTTAAACTCAAAATGGAATTGTCTCACGTGCTTCATGATATTATCTTGCATGCAATTTCCAGGGCCTTTGCTGCTGACACACTGGCTTATTTCCTATAGTAAATACATAATACTACAGCATGTATTTCTGCTAAAGACATAATAGAGTTTCTTTTGCCCTTTTCTTGCCAGGTAGGTATATTTCCATTCTGCAGGTTACCCAGAGATACAGTAGGACAAATTCCCCCTCTACATTTTCAGAAGCTCTGTAAGAGAGTCTGGCTGCAATCTGTGCTCAGCCTCTGTTGTACTAAGTTGTGGTGTCACTGAGCTATGGTGGAGAACTGTCATCTTTCAAGACAAATTTCCCCTATCAAGTTAGTCTACTCTATGTACATAGGTTCATATAGGCAGAACTGAGAAAGATTTCCAACATTGCCATGTGCATGTGGTGTCAACCATACATACATACAGAGGTTCCTCTGTAACGGTGGTCTGATAATGCAAAGCTGGAATAAAGTTGCCTTTTCTTCTGCTATAATGATATATTGTATGGATAAGGAGCTGCTGAGAAAAATTCAAAGGAAAAAACAGCCTTATAAAAGGTAGAAGCAAGGACAGACCCCCTGGGATGAATACAGGGATGTTGTCCAGGAAGTTAGGGACCAAGTTAGAAAAGCTAAGGCCCAATTGGAGCTAAACTTGCCAAAGGATGTTAAAGATAATAAGAAGGGATTTTATAGGTACGTAGTGGCTAAAAAACAGACTAAGGACAATGTAGAACCCCTCCGGAAGCTTTTGGGAGAACTGGCTACACAGGACTTGGAGAAGGCTGAGGTTCTGAATGGCTTCTTTGCCACGGTCTTCACTGGCAAAGGCTCTGACCGCAGCACCCGAGTCTTGGAAGGCGGACGCAGGGACTGTGAAAACCTAGACCTTGGGCCCACTGTAGGAGAGGATCTGGTTCGAGACCATCTTAAGAACCTGAATGTACACAAGTCCATGGGCCCTGATGAAATCCATCTGCAGGTCCTGAAGGAGCTGGCCAATAAAGTTGCAAAGCCACTGGCCATCATATTTGAAAAATCATGGCAGTCAGGTGAAGTTCCTGATGACTGGAAAAAGGGAAATATAACCCCCATTTTCAAGAAGGGGAAAATGGATGACCCAGGGAATTACAGACCAGTCAGTCTCACCTCTGTGCCTGGCAAAATCTTGGAGCAGATTCTCCTGGAAGGCATGCTAAGGCACATGAAAAACAACAAGGTGCTTGGTGACAGCCAGCATGGCTTCACTAAGGGGAAATCCTGCCTGACCAATTTGGTGGCCTTCTATGACTGGGCTACAAAAGTGATGGACAGGGGTGGAGCAGTTGACGTTATCTACCTGGACTTGTGCAAAGCGTTCGACACTGTCCCACATGACATCCTTGTCTCTAAATTGGAGAGACATCAATTTGATAGGTGGACCACTCGGTGGATAAAGAACTGGCTGGATGGCCGCACACAGAGTTGTGGTCAAAGGTTCAATGTCCGGCTGGAGATCAGTAATGAATGGTGTCCCTCAGGGATCAGTGTTGGGACCGGTCTTGTTTAACATCTTTGTCGCTGACATGGACAATGGAATTGAGTGTGCCCTCAGCAAGTTTGCCAATGACACCAAGCTGTGTGGTTCTGTTGATACGCTAGAGGGAAGGAATGCCATCCAGAGGGACCTTGACACGCTTGTGAGGTGGGCTGATGCCAACCTCATGAAGTTTAACCATGCCAAGTGCAAGGTCCTACACGTGGGTCGGAGCAATCCCAGGCACAGCTACAGGTTGGGCAGAGAAGAGATTCAGAGCAGCCCTGCGGAGAAGGAACTGGGAGTGTTGGTCAATGAGAAAATGAACATGAGCAGGCCTCAGACTGAGCTCGCAGCCCAGAAATCCAACCGTATCCTGGGCTGCATCAAAAGGAGCATGACCAACAGGTCAAAGGATCCTGCCCCTCTACTCTGCTCTCGTGAGACCTCACTTGGAGTATTGTGTGCAGTTCTGGTGTCCTCAACATAAAAAGGACATGGAACTGTTAGAACAAGTCCAGAGGAGGGACACAGGGGTGATGAGGGAACTGGAGCACCTCCCATATGAAGACAGGCTGAGAAAGTTGGGGCTGTTCATCCTGGAGAAGAGAAGGCTGCGTGGAGACCTCATGGCAGCCTTCCAGTATCTGAGTGGGGCCTACAGGGATGCTGGAGAGGGACTATTCATTAGGGACTGTAGTGATAGGACAAGGGGTAACGGGTTAAAACTTAAACAGCAGAGGTTTAGATTGAATATAAGGAAGAAATTCGTTACTGTGAGGGTGGTGAGGTACTGGAATGCCTCAGGCCCAGGGAGGTTGTGAATGCTGCATCCCTGGCAGTGTTCAAGACCAGGTTGGATGAAGCCTTGGGTGATATGGTTTAGTGTGAGGAGTACCTGCCCATGGCAGGGGATTGGAACTAGATGATCTTAAGGTCCTTTCCAACCCTAACTATTCTATGATTCTATGATTCTATATGTATTATTTACTACATTTGGATTTAATTTAGGTATTTGTACAGATCTTTGTACAATGTAAGTCAGCTCTTCATTTCAATAATTTAATTTGATCATTTAATCCTTCACCATCTTCAGAAAGAGCTGTTTATGCCCAATTTGAAACTGAACATGAGCCTGCAGTGCTCATGTACAGCCCAGAAAGCCAACCCTATCCTGGGCAGCATCAAAAGGAGCATGGTGATCCTGCCCCTCTACTCTGCTCTTGTGAGACCTCACTTGAAGGACTGTGTGCAGTTCTGGTGTCCTTAACATAAAAAGGACATGGAACTGTTGGAACATGTCCACAGGAGGGCCATGAGGATGATCAGGGGGCTGGAGCACCTCCTGTACAACAGCAGGCTGAGAAAGTTGGGGTTGTTTAGCTGGAGAAGGCTGCATGGAGACCTCATAGCAGCCTTCCTGTATCTGAAGTGGGGCCTACAAGGGTGCCAGAGAGGTACTCTTCGTCAGGGACTGTAGCAACAGGACAAGGGGTAATGGGTTTGAAATTAAGACAGGGGAAGTTCAGGTTAGGTATAAGGAAGAAGTTCTTTACTGTGAGGGTGGTGAGGCACTGGAGCAGGCTCCCCAAAGAAGTTGTAAATGCTCTGTCCCTGTCAGTATTCAAGGCCAGGGTAGACCGGAGCCTTGGGTAACATGGTCTAGTGTGAAGATTTCCTGGCCATGGTTGAGGGTCTGGAACTAGATGACTTTAAGATCTCTTCCAGCCCTAACCATTCTATGATTTTATGGTTCTATCACATTACAAAACTATACATATAAATACAGTATAATTGTGCAGGTTTACATTTTATGGCTTAGAATTTCACAAAATATATAGGACCAGGGCATAAATGTATTTGATTTAAAAATAAGTTAGCTCTAAGTATGTTTTTTTTCCCTAATTGTTGATTCTACTTGTGTTTTTCTCTGAAGAACCTGATGCTGTTCACCTTTGAGAAAGAGTAGTAAACCAGATGGAACATTGCTCTGATCTACTGTGATAAATTCTGTGTTCTGACTTCAGATCCAAAATAAACTTGCATTCTCCTCATTCCCCTTTTTGTCATCACTGTGTGGTTAAAACCTAGCACGTTCTTACACAGAAATGCATACGATACCATTTCAAATGCCATATGTGTTTAAGTAGATTTCACACTTGAAGTGCAGCAGCATAACATTCAGAGATGAACAGGGATTCTTTTTTTTTTTTAAGGATCTCATTTCCAGAGAGGTCTGTTTTTAGACGCTAATCCAGAATAGCCTGGAAAGTAGTTTTGCATAGTTAATGTACCGTACATGAGTACATCTGCTAAGTCTGAATGCCTATATAAATCCTACACAGTAAGACTCCAAAACTGCCTAGGTGACAGAATAAATCCATTCTGTACTAAAAAAAAAAAAAGTAAAATTTAGCCTCCAGCTGCTTAACCTTAGTTGCTGCATCGTGGTTACTGTTTGCACTCCTGGATTTATAACTTTTTATTTTCTAGATAGGAAGACATCTTGGGTTTATTTTTATTGGCCATCAATTTTCTCACAGGATCAAAATATTACACGTTGATTAGGTATTAATGAGAGTTCATTAATATTAAGTTTCTGGCTCCAGAACCCTGAACATCTGTGATCTTGTAACTTAGTGAATTTTGAGCACCGATAAAATCTTTCTTTCCAATGAAGCTTATTAATGAATGATTGAGCAATGTAATTTATCACTGGCTACATTATTATTTCTTAGAGCTAAGGTTGCATTATAAATTGACTCTTCAGAAAAAGGTAAACTGATTCGCTTGCTTCAGGTCTTGCCTTGCATTCTAACATATGGTTCTGCTTAAATGTGTCCATGTTTGCAACCTACAGTTGACATTTTTGGCACTCAGAATAGTGTCTTGTAATTATGCTAAGTCTAGAAAGGAGGATTAGCTTTTATAGCAGAATTCATAAAATAAAAAAAAAAGTTTTAGCCAAATTTATTGGCTGCAATGAACCCTCCAGAATGCAGACGTCTGGTCTGGTAGAACTCAATAGATTTCTGTTTGCTGCATGTGCACACACACACACATGCACAAATGACTACTTTATGAAAGCATTTGTGTGCAATAAAACGTTAAATATTTTCACACTTAAAATCAGCTTCCCCACCTGCAGTGATTATTATCAAACAAGCTTCATTTGATATGTTTTGAAAGCCTTTTTCTCCCTCTTTTTTCTGCTACCCCTTTCTTTCTCTGTTAAAATACACTGTATTGGTTGTATTGATTTCTTGGCAAAACCAGTTTTTTGAACACTGTGCAGGTTTTTCCATAATTCTCACCCGAGTGCAGTTTTGTGAAGCAATTTACAAATGTTTCATTACTGATTCAGAACCACAAGAGTTGAAAGAGGGCAAGCTGAGCTTTCCTGCAGTATGTTGTGTGTAGAAACCATCACTTATCAGTCATGAAAGGCACATTCCTGATAGCTGAGTGTTGGTATGAAACTCTGACTTTTATCTCTGCACCAAAAGGGAAAGGTTTCATTTGGGTTAGCAAACACCAGGCACCTATTTTCTTTGCAACAGCCTGCCTCAAAGTGCACTTTAATTCCTGACAATTCCTCTGGAAGATCAAGCTCACACACACATCTATCAAACAAAGTTCCTCATGCTCCGGCATCCTCACCCCTTTTTGAACTCTCCTAGGAAAGAAATAACCAATAGCAACGTAGCTGTCATACCTTGTACATCTTGAATACAAACGTCTGCATTTTGCAGTGAAGGGACAAGTTTTGTTCTGTGCTATTATTGATTATTTTCTTTTTTCATCAGTTTACACTTTCAAATGCACCTATTAGACACTCTAGGGGCGAAATCAGGATGATTACCTTATCATAGTCAAGCATGAACTACTATCTCTTCCTCTGGAAAATAATTAATCCACTATTTATGGACAGAGTTTAGAAGAAAAGATCCAGTTCTGTCAAAGATTAAACGCTGCCTTTCACTGCTTCCCTCTATTAGAGCTGACCTTTAAAGGATGATGAATTCAAGTTGTTATGAGCATCTATCACTTAAGCTCATATTTTCCTATTTATCCTCAATTACCTGCAGCACCTGAGCTAGGACCCTGTTTACTTTGGGATCCCCTGGCAGCCTGTAAAGCCAGGCTGGCACCTCCAGCTGCCCTCTGCATGTGGATATCTGCCTCTTTCTTTTGATCATCTGAACAGGAAGCAAGGGCAACCAGGCTTCTAATTTAGATACCTCACTTAAGTGTCTATAATGAGGTGGGGTTAGTCCATGGTTTCTAGCTGGAAATGAATACAAAACATTGAAAAATCAGAAGAAAAACACATCTAGAAGGGGAGCACAAGCAATAGGAACCACTCCTGTGTCTTACTCCTAACAAGGGAATGCTTCTGTTCTCCTCTGCTTTAATTGTGCAATATCTGGCAATCATCCTGGATAGTGTTATAAAATGAGATGGAATTGTTTAGATTACACCTCAATTTAGTCATCTAAAAGGAGGGTATCCTGTCCAATTTAAGGGCTTAGTCTCTGTCAGTAATCAGAGGAGAAACAGACACTTCTCCAAGGTGATTTTTCCCATTTGTAGGTAGGTGTTTCAGAGAGAGCAGGCAAATAAACTCCTCAGAGACAATGCTGTCATCACTGGAGAAAGTAAGTTATCTCATCAACTACTTCAGACTACTCAGCTGCATTTTAGATTGCTGAAGTTAAACAGGTCTGTGGAACCTGTATCCCCAGAGGTACAGGGAACTAAATGCAGGTCTTTTCGGCCCCAAACTGTACCCTTTTATTATGACTATTTTTAACATTAGTTTTGCCTTAGAAGCTAATAAATGTTGCCATTACCTTTTAAACTCTTAACTGTATACTGCATGTGTTGGGGTTTTTGTTTTTCCCCATCCCCACCCCTCCCTGTAAAACTGCTACACATATGCTTAACCATCTGGTAAGAAACAATCAAAACCAAACAAACAAGGTGTTTGAAAGTTCAAACAGATCATCAGTCATACTTTACAGATTTTATATACAGACCTGAATAATAGCACAGTAATGTAGAATGAAACAACAGTGTAAAAACTAATTAACATGCCATACTAGGTAGTTTAATGCTCCCATTCAAAATAAAGATACTGTAAGGGAAGGAATTTCTCTCCTTTTCCCATCCTGCTCTGATTATATTCTAGGTGAACTGTATTCTTTCAGGCTATTAGTTTTACTACTCATATATTACCCATCTTCTTCTTTGTCATTCCTTTCTCCTCTGTCTACTGACTTTCCACCACACTGTAGCAACCATTTTAATTTTCAAGGCTCTGTGCTCCCTATTGCCTCCTTACCTTTCATCACTGCTGATGTGCCAACTTCCCTGGTACTCTATCCTGAAAGTGCCAATATTTCTTTCTCACTTGCAAAGCTGTCAAACACCTCGAAGTCCTTCTCTACACTCTTTCTTAGGCACAAAAGTATTGCTTCATAGGTGCCTGGGTAGGCATGAACTTGTCCTTTGAGTCAAGGTTTTCTATTCCAAGCTTTTATTAAAAAAATTGAGGAATTTCGGTGGAATCCTGCTGGGTTTCCAGGCACTGTGGCTGTACAGACAGCTAACAAGCGAAAATAAGGGTAATACAAGCAACATTAGTTGGTGTCTTGTGTTCTCTGCATATTCCATTAGGAACAGAAAAGATATTAGAACAGGAAATTTAATCAAAGTTTTGTTGGCTCTGATTCTCCAACACTAAGGTACTGGCAAACTTTGATAGGGTACTATATTCCTATTCAGGTAGTTGCAATAAAATCAAAATAGTGCTTTTATTTTCCTTTTGAGGACTTGGGACATACAGTGTAAGTGGGCTAGTCAGAACTTGACTATTTTTCCCTGTGCAAAAGGAAAGAACAGGGAAACCAGTACAGGAGGGTATGTGGCATGGGACAGACGTTCACTGATGGTTCACAAGAACAGCAGATTTAGTTTAAGGGGCATGCTGTAAAAAAAACCATAGATTTTGAATGAAGAGTATTAAAACTGAAACAGAGCCAGGCCTCTGAAAGTCATTAGAGTACAATGTAGTTTTCAGAAAGCTTTATTTCTGTTGATAAGAATGAAATGTACACCAATAATTTCACACCCCACTCTGAATATACAGACCCTAGATCATTTTCCTCCCAGAATAATTCAGTCCTGTAGCATTTGGCTCTCTGAATTGCTTGTTGTGAGCAAAATACAATAAGTAATGCCTTTAGAGGATGAAATCCATGCTCAGTTTCTGAAACTGAGAAATCAGAAAAGCAGAAAGAACAAAACCAGATATTTTTTTTTTTGTTTGGTGTGGTTTGGTTTTTAAGACTTTAGCCTTTAAGTTTTATGCTATGAATCCCATCTCTTCTGGGTACCTGAAGTTCTTTGTCCTTTACTGTTCCTTAGGCACATGCTGCCTTCCCAGGAGCTGGCACTTCATCTCTGTCTCCCTCATCAATGCTGTCCTTCCAGGGTCACTCCTAATCCTTCACTTTCCCATGCCTTTTCTGCCAGCAGGCTGCGGAGGACAGAGCAAGAGGACAGCATTGGATGATACAGCTATCAAAATGACACATTAAGTAGAAGATAAGTATTGATAGCCACAAACTCCCTTCCTTCACTGTCAGCCAACATGTTACAGTCTTTCTGAACTAAAGCAGTTTCCATCAACCTGTCTGCATTGATGGAGTTACAACCTGAGCAAATCTCTGATGGAGACCTTCAGAAGGGGTGGAAAACAGCCTTCTGTTGTGATTTATTCTCCTGTTTGTCACTGGCTACTCATATTGGAGTGGATTTTTCTTACAGAAGTGCTGCACATATATTTGGGTAAGTAATCTGCACTAAAGCTATGTTGGAGCTGATGGGGAGCTCACTTAATCTTACACAAGCTGTGACTCTGTCTCAGTTTACCCAGAATGGGCTCTACGTATATGCATACCAGGGTGTTGGTCAAATATAGTCAAGCACAGCAGGCTAGGACAGGAAAATGATAAGCTTTTGGAGTCCAAGACACAAAGTAAGGTGTTGAAAATTCACTCTAAGAAGCTGGTTTTGTTCTCCACCCCCATATTACAAAAAGATATGTCTATGATAAAGATGAGTACCGTGATTTCTACCAATTATTTCATGGTGTGTGCCTAGAAGTTTTCTTTGCTCTGCTTTTCACCCATGAAAATTAGGTAAAAAAGCTATTATTCACCTCTGAAGGTAGTTCTCACATTAGGAAGTGTTTTTTGGATAATTTATATTTCTGAGATTGAAGATAAGCCCTGATACACCTACCCAATTTTTGCCCTCTAAACCAACAAACATAAACCCCAAAACACAGTAATCCAGCAGATGGCAAAACAGTAACAAAATGATTCAGAGAAGTCTGATCTTCCAACTAGCATGACATTAAATGAAGCATTATTTATACATAGGCTTTTCTGGTCTACTTACCATAATTTGCATATAAACGAATACAAAGACTCTGTAAGACCACAATAGAGTTCTTCCTTTTCTAGACATGATTGCTCACGCAAAGTGTTTTTCTGAGAAGTAGACTCAGAATACCTTGCACACTAATGAATTTTTCTCCTGCAAAAAAAGAAAAGAGTTATTGCTTGATTTACCTGTGGGGAAATAAGATTAAATAATTGGCTTTGAGTTAAGAGGAAGCCTGTGGCTGAGCTGTGACTAGCACCCAGATATCCTGAGTCACAGTCCAGTGCCTTAACCACAAGCCAGTTCTGATGCTGACAGAGTTATCTTGGTAGTAAGCCCACATTTCTGGAATGTATTCCCTGAAGAAATGCAATTAAGTAAGTACTTGGCTACTTTTAAAAGAGCAGCAAGCCACACCTCTCTGCCAAGGCCTTCAACTTGTTAAATCCCTGCTTCTTATTTTACTAGTAAAGCTACAGGCTGCTGAGAGGTTAGTCTGGAGCTTTTTTTATAGTGGTTATGTCTCTCTGTAGAACTGAAAAAAAATAATTTTACAAACAAATAAATTTAACTAAAAGAAACGTTATTTTGACAGCAGAGGGTCCCATCACTACTGTGAGTGCTAACCTATGGTGGTTGTTGGTCTGACACTGTCTCTGAGGTCCAGGATGAAGGACCCACCTGAACTTCCCCAGGAAGTATCAGTGTCTAATAAGTAAATTCCGTCAGATTAAAAAACAAGGTATTTTTTTTCTTTTCATAGGTGTCAGGGTAACTGTCATCATTACCTAAAATTTGAGGTTTTGTTTCATGGAGGATCATTTTTGAACCATTGTGATATTTGATGATAAGCTAACACTCAGGAAATGAGAATATTTATGACTGAATTTCTGTTCATCATTATCTGTTAAGTTTTTTATGAGACAATGAAATAATATGTTAAATCAAACCTATATGTCTCCCTGTAAGAACTAAAGTGTTAACTTTTACTTCTGTGCACAAGGAATTAGATACAATCCTGCAGTTGTTGTCTACTCAAGCCTTCCTATCTGCACTGAAAATAATAGCATCTAGAAGAGAGTATTGCTACTAAACCCCTTTAGACATAGAAGGTAATGCAACATCTTTGAGTAACTGTTGTTCAAAACATCTGAGGCTTATCATCACACCCACCAGAGAACATTAGTGTGCCATGTAAGCAACATTTGGTTCTAATTAACCCTGTACTTTATCTTTGCTATACTTAAAAAAATTCTCATGCACATTTCACAAAATTAAATCTAGACTCTGCACACTTTTATGTAAATTATCTTCACACAGATAAATAATGTTAGGGTCTGTCAGATCCTTCAGTCATCCTTGTCCCAAGTACTTTTCTCAAGAACCAATTTTACAGACACAAGCAATGATCAAACACCATTAAAAAAAAGACAAGTGCATATATGCTTATTGCATGCCTCCTGTATGCACTGCGGTATTTGTAAGCAAACATGTGCATGCATACAACTTACAACATATCCGCCTTCTTCAAAGAAGATCACATAGGAGAAAATATATTTAGCAAGTAATAGGAGGCTACTGCCTTCCTTCACAGCTAGCATAGCAACTTCCATCTGTGGTGAATTAGAGGGTATTCTAAGAAAAGATCCTGTATGAGTTTTGTCAGAAGAAATTAGTTTAGTGTGCTGTAAAATCAAAACCAGAATGACATGTGATTGTTGTTGAGTGGCTGGATCACTCCTACGTGGCCTTGATTCCTATAAACATGAAAAGGAACTTTGAAAAAAGAGACATCACAGCTCTGTGCAACTGTGCTCCTTTCACCGTCGTAAAATGATATTAATCAGAGTTAGCCCAAGATAGCCTAACCCAGGTCAAGGGATGCTGGAACACACAGCCAAGTCTGCAAGTTGTAGTCCTGCAGACAACAAGCCCCTTATTCATATGACAGCAAAGTTCTGGACCCAGGTAAGCCAACAGCCAGAATACTGTTTAGTAGTGCCAAAATACAATAAAACTTGGGGTGCTAAAGTTTTACATGGAATGCATATTTTTAGAAATCCTCCATCAGACATTGCAGCCAGTAATACTGGTAGATTTTTAAATTCTGTACAAACCACATAGCACTACTTGGGTTAGATTGATTAGATTTCAATGACTCTGTATATATAGTGTCATTTGACCAATGTGCATTTGTTTTGCAGTCAAGAAAGAGAGAGCTTTTAGATAACATAAGATATGAATATTGTTAGTGTCACTCATATCCACAGATGATACAATGTACAGTCATAGCAGGTTTTTTTTATTCCAGATTTAACTATTGAAAGTATGTAATCTGCTTTTGTCAAAATGATGTGTCTGGGCATACAGACAGCTCAGGAAAAAGTTCACTGAGAAGTGGATTCTCTACAGTTCTTTCAGGTCTGAAAGAAAAATATTCTGCTTTTGTGGCTGACCATTTAAGCAAAATTCTCTAGGCCCTCCCCTTAGCCCAAAATCCTAATTATTTTCCTCCATCTCTTTGTCTAAGAGTTTGCAAAGTCCCTCACCAGAGCACAGGAGTTCTCTTTTGATCCCTGCAAACCTGCATGGGGCAGCTGACAGCTGCAGTGAGTGTGTATATGAATGTGAAAGACTACAGAAAATACTTTGACTTCAATATTAAATTAAACACTGCAAGAGAAACAGAGTTCATTATTAACATGAAGTGGATTATTCATTTTCATCTTGAATTCAAATATATTTCCATGAACAGAGCAGCTGCAAGCTCAGGCCCACAGAGAATATCAAATTCAAATATTTTAAATGGAAGAGATGCATTACATAGCAATAAGAGAGTAATTGTCACAGGGAAGGTGTGTGGCCTTCTGGTTAAAATTGGACTTATTCTGAGAACTCTGCTAAACTTTAAGTCCTGCCACAGAAATCTGGTGTGACTTTGACTCTGTCTCCCTGTTTGCCATTCATCATCTGCAATTTGAACACCTCCCTCGCCCTTCTTAGCACACTATCTTGTTAGATTATTGGTCTTAGGGGATTTTTGGTTTTGTTTGCTTTCTTGGTTTGTTTTTCAAATTGAAACAAAAATAGCAATGAAAATATGAATATATTAAATGAAAAAACAATTTTGGCTTTTGTTTTTAAAATAAAGGTTTCCCTCTCACCTACCTTTGTTTCTTTTTCCCTTTTTTTTTCTGTTTTCTATTTCATTTTGCATATAATTACAGAGTTATCTGGATGTCCTTTTCAGTGGAACATTGTAAGTATGCATTTTATACCTATTAAAAGTTTGGGAGGTAAGGGAAGGAGAAGAGAGAGTGATAATATTTTTGTTAATGCATTTATGCAACAGTTCAGAGTGTTAAAATCATGGGGGTTTGCTAATAGCGTATTTGCACTTGAGAGGAAGACTGCATGGATTAGTTTGGACAGTGATTTGAAAATATAAAATACATTAGGGAATTGGTTTAGAATCTAAAACCAGATTTTTAAAATGTGTTATTGAAACTTCTTTGCAAGAGCGTTAACCTTCCTAAAGGTGAAGAGAGCCATAATATCACTTTGAATATAACACATGGATGAAGGAAAATGCTGAAATCCTTCTGAGAAGTTCATTCAGCAAGTTCCTTGCAGCAACATCTCATTGCAGTCAGAAGTACAGCTGAAGAGGGATAAATACAGCTTGAGTGGCTTTCACTGCTTTGTCTTGCAGTGGACCATAGAGAAGCCAAAATTTGGGCTTATGAGGCGTACTCAGGATCCCAAGGGACCTTCAAACACCCATAGAAAAATCCTCCTGCTACTGCAGTATTAGTGTCTGAAATAGATCTACTTTCAGTGCATTTATACATGATGAATTTACATCTTTGTCATGTATATACACTGCATTCATTCAAAATTTCACCAGAGTGGGATATACTACTCCCAGGTAAAGCTCGACTCATTGCTGGTGAGTTGTCCAATACCATCTGCTGAAAAACAGAAAGAGATGAAAAAACAACAGGGTAAGGCATTTCTCAGCTGCCTATTTGAAGTCCCCCACAAGCATGTGGTAAACTTTAGACATGAGCTTGAGTTTCCAGCATATGTTTAAAGTTAAGGGCTTTGCCCAGCTGAAGCTGATGTGAGTCAGAAAGGTGAAACCTGGCCTTGAGTAAATAAGTCAGATTATGTTCCAGCACTATGTCAGGAGGCATAGAGTTAAAAAGCTGCATGTGAAAGCAGCCAGCAGCCAAGCACAAGCTGCGCCCTAATGGTGTCAGGTCAGCATTTTGGGTTTCAAGTTAAGATGTGGTTTCCCACACCCAGCACTGCCAAACACCACTTTTTTAATGGGAAAAACCTAGCCAGATGTCTTTCCTAGACTATATTGAAAAATACATTTGCTAAATATATACATGCATACATATATATAAAACTCTAAATATATAAACATAATCCTAACTATATATATAATTTGCAAACATATATGTGTAGACATACATGTGTCTACAAGAAACGGCAGACAACTTTCTGGTGCCCTGAGTCAGGATCTAATTTATCAGCAAGTAACTATTCCTGAAGCAGGGAACCACCAGAAATGAGCATGAGGTTTTTGAAAGCATGTATCTCTGAAGCCTATTACCAGGTGGTAGAAAATATCTAGAAATGACCTAATTCAGCATCTTTCATTTAACTGTGAGTTTGGAGGTTTCTGTTCATAGCAGCCCAAGGAACTAGCTCTCCTTAGCAAACTAGTAGCCATTAACAGTCGTGCAATCAAACACAACAAACAAAACATAATAGTAGTATTTAAATACAAATTGTACTCTGATTTACACTCCACATAACCCTAGAATGATCCGGTGGTTCCAGGAGCTAAGTGTTGCTCCAGGGATACCCTGTGCATCCTTGAACAGACAGGTATTCCTCTGTACCCTCCACCTAAGTAACGGGAGAGTCAGTGATCCTCTTGCACATAATCTGTCTGGGTAGGGACTATCTTCTCTTAATGTTGCAAGATATACAATGGGGTCTTCATCATAATGAGAGACTCTAAACCCTGTTTTAGCATACTAAGACCCTCTGTTCTAAAAATGGATCTTCCCCCTTGCAGGAAGTCATCTGACACTTTGCAATTGCTTTCTGAATTCTGAGTGGGGACAAGAAGTCAAACAGCATAGATTTCTCACCAAAGAAGTTTCAGTTTAGAAATGTCAAATAATGTATTTGTAATAAAAATAGTCAGACATTTTGAAATAATATTCCAAACATTCTTCTTGTAAGTCCAAATAGATTTGTTGAAGTACAGAAAGGTCGTTCTGATTCAAGGTTAAACAAAAGAAAAAGAACAAAGCTTCCTTATGAATTTTTGTTATGAATTATTGGCAAGATTTTATTTTGACTCTCCTCATCAGAAAATATAAACTTCTTGCCCACACATACATTTTTCTCCAGGGGAAAAAATATGAAAATGTTTTAATGGGAAAAAATGTTTATGAGTTTATTCAGAGCAATTCTACTATAGCAAATCTGCAGTTCCATAAAGTGTAAGATGAGATAAAGCAGAATTCTTGAAGTATAATTATAATCTGGCAGTTTTAGAAAACTGAGTAGCATTCTAGTAAGTACGTGGAAATGTTTCTCTTTGTTCAACTTTATCTAACCTTCTGGAGTGTGGTTTATTTATGATCTGTAAGAATATTTTTATTAGCTGTCTTTTCTATTATTGCCCATTGGTATCCCAAGTGGCTGAATGCCCATAATATGCACCCTCTTAGCTAGCAAAGAACTCCTTGAAATCTTGTTACTAATAGAAAGCTTGCACATGAAACTGGGTCTTCATCATCTTCATCTCACCTAGCTTTATCTTTTAAAAGTGATATGTCTGCTCTAAATTACCAGACATATGAGGCTTCCTCCATAATTAATGGGCAGACACAGGTACTTACAAAGTGGTATTTGTCCCATCCAAAGACATACGTCAAAGGCAGATGGGATAAACTATGCTCTAGTGATGCCAGTCTCCTTTGACCACAGAGCATGAAATTAGATGTCTAATTTCCACATGGTTAAAATTAGGGGAGATAAAATCTTCTTTGGTCCCCAGCCTGTGTAAATACAAAATGTAAACCTTCAGGGAAAGAAAGTAAGAAGATGCTATATGCTGCAGAGTTCCTGAGGGACATTTCCCCTGTGATGAACTTGTAGCAAGAGTGTCTGTTTTTTCTGCACTCATTACATCAGTACATTTTGGATCTGTTGAACGGAGGGTATTAGGAGCCCTAGAAAGAGGTGAACATGGTTGCTACTGGGAAGGCAAATAATGATTTTATTTTCATCACACTATGATTATACTATATGATTTCTACCATTCAAAAACTCTGTCCTTCAATGTATTTCTCCAACTTAGATAGCAGCTGACAGCATTTTTGCTTCTTGTATAGCGGTTTGACAGATTCTTTGAAAATGAACCCATGGCAATTCGCTGGCAGTTTTGCAAGATCCACATATTCTGTCTCCTTTCATTATGAGCAGCTGGAGTGAAACACTTCCAGTAAACTTGGATTTTAACATAGCAGTGGTAAAGAATCACAGAAAAAAATGTTTTCTCTTAATGCTGAACAACAGATATTCTTACTACTTAGGAAAATAATATTCTTTATAGCCATTAATTAAGGCTATCTAAATTAGTTTGGGAGTCAGCCACAGAAATTCCATTGCTTTTACTATTTTTTAAAAAAGAGAGTTTCAGGAAAAATCTTGTATTTGTTATTCTCTTTTCCATTCCTCCTGATCCCCAGCATGAGCAACCACTTAGGGGGTTCACTTCATCAGGTTCCACTTCAATCATAAATGGAAATACTAGTAAATTCTTTCTGCTCATGCTCAGAATGAACCAAATTCTCTTTAATGTGGCTTTTTTACAACACATTTTCAGATCAATACAGAAAAAGTCTCGAGGCCTTAACTGTATTTTGATAACAAAACCTGCATGTTAACACTGCTTCTTCTCAAGAGGAGAAACTATTCTTTCATCAGTTTTGGGTATGTCACCTTTAAGTTTTAGTTGAATATCCATTTACTCCTGTAGCAAGGGGAAACATAAAAGCTCTTTCCCTGTGTTTATTTCCATTTTTATAGTGCTGTTCAAAACAGTATTATCTATGTGCTTTCCATGTCCAAATTATTAAATGTAATGGAGTACCTAAAGGATTTTTATAATTTCTTTTTTTCTTAAGGTGTAATCTATGTTTTAAGTAAAATTTCAGATTTTTTTTCCCTAGTTTTCTTAAGCAGTGCTAGTATTTGAATTTGGGCAAACACCGCCCCCACCCCCCACTTTGCATATATTATATTACAGAATTAAATTAAAAAATAGACAAAAAAAGATGTTTAGGTAAAACAAAGTTACAAGTGCTGAAAATCAGACCAAGATGATTATTATTCTTTGTTTTTTTTTAAGAGACACCTCTCCTTTTCCATATACCATTTCCTCGTGCCTTGACTGCCTGTTGTCATATCCAAAACCTTTTAAGGCTGGAAAATGTCTAATCCAGGATTCTAAATAGCGTTATACATATTCCAGCTACTTCAAATCGGGTTTTGGATAATGTTTTATCTGTTTGCTAGCACAAGATGAAGCACAGAGAGAAGGAAAAGAGAGAAAGGTGGGAAGAGGCTTTACGTCTCCTCAACCCATCCCATCTCTGTGCCTCAGCATCATCCTCAGTTTTCTCTCTTCTTTTTACTTCCAATATAATGTTTAAACTTTCTGCATCCACAGTCTTTGTTTCTCCTTAAAATATTCCATCCTTGATCTTTGATTAGGTCTTCTTCATCCTCTGCTGAAAAAAATTACTGATGCTAAGATAGGTTCTGCAGGGCTTCCTTGCAGTGATTGCTACTTCTTTGCAATAAGTACAGTGGAAAGGATTTTAAGGGACTAGCTTCTTACTATCTTCCCTATGTGGCTGAGAAACTAGTGCAACGAGTTTAAGTTTTCTTCAGCCACAGGATATTTGGGACAGGTGGAAGGTTATTTTTACTGATGGAATGAAAAAATAATGACAAATTAATGGAAAACACAATTAATGAAATGGTGACTATATGAATGAAAGCTGAAAAACTAAATAACACAGAATAATAATAAAATATACGTATACAGCACTGAAAGTGACTACACTTGGTTGCCAAGGTACAAGAAATAAACCTCAGGAAGCAGATTAATGCTCCAGTGTAAAGAACTATACTGGCTTACTGGCTAAGGACCTGGACCTCAGCATCCACAACAAATGATGACTCAGGAATTTGGCTTGCAGTACAGGAAGGTTACTTGGAAGACAGAGAAAATTATACAGTGAAATAACTTGGTATCTAATAGAAAAACTACACTAATGCCTACTTATCAGTGAGTAATTCCTGCAAAAATTCAAGAGCAGAATTTCCTCCTGGAATTTGCACAACAGCTCATGGGAAAACTGCTCACATGAGTTTTTGATGGTGTACTGGCATCTAATGTGTACTAAGGTGTACTCCCTTCTAATGACTTTAGCTTAATAAGCATCAGTCCTTTCTTTGAGAGTAATTGAGCAGATATAAGGATATATAGTCGACATGTTCCAGATGAGATATCCAGTTGGTTACATTTGCAGTGTGTTCCCTCATATAGTTTATGAGTTTACTTCAACAGAAATAATATGTATATGGATTGATTTTCTAAAAAAAAAGAAGCACAGCATCCACAAATTAATTTATCACAGTGGCCACTCTCCAGCTATCTTGTTTCTACAGTACCCACAGTACCTGTTTGGCCAGATGCTGTAGGAAAAGCAGAGGTAGCAGGGTGTTTAACTGAAAACAAAGCTTTTCTCCTCCTGAACTCTCAAAGAAACATCTGTAGTGCTTTAGACGAATCATGTAGCTAGCCCTTGATGCTGGCTATTCTGACAAGACCCTGAAAATGTCTTAAGCAGCTGCTGTTAATAATTTGTCCAGTGTTTGGCTCAAGCCAATCACCATGCACTTCCAGGCTCCTGCAAAAGCAGTATGTGAGAGTACAGGAAAGGTGGGATGGGAAAAGATCCTGCTGTCCTCAACTCCACCCACCGCAGCCCCTCTACCAGTTTGGACACCATCCTCTTTCCTTTTGAAATAGTTATTGCACTGCCAGGAGCAGGTATTATTGCCATTTTGCAGGTATCTACACCTCTGGCTTTTTAGTATGTAAAATATTTGGTTTGGAGGTGGTTGGGTTTTTTTTACTGTTATTAATAACTGAGAGACAGCTGCAGGAAAGAAAAACAACTGTCAGCAACTCAGAGGTACCCTCCATAACCTATAGAAGCCTGCTCAAAAAGCTTGTGTATGTTGGCACTGATGTCCAACACATATCACAAGGGCAGGTTGGAAAAAACGGCTTTGACTCCATGCTGATATGGTGCAGACTGTTGGAAGGCTGCTTTTGTAAACAGAAGGCCTGAGGCAGTAGCCATGTCCATTTCCTTTCTCTGTTCCCTTATTTTTTTATGCAGACATCTGGCCATTGAAGTACATCTCATGAAATTGAAGATGTTTATATTCCTAAACATTTTGGAATACCAGAGTTTAATGACAGAGTAGCAATTCAGTTGGCATGTATACTACTTGCTGCAGCAGCTGCCAATGCTTCTTAACTTCTTCTAATGGAGAGGCAAATTTATTAAGTCAGAAACAAAATTAAGACTATCTATATTGCTAATGATTAAAGATTATGCTAAGATAAAATAGGCTTGTAAGTTGGTTGCTATAAAGATGAAATCAGTCATCCAAAAGCAAAAAATTCACAACTGAAGTTTTATTGAGAAGCAGTCTGATTCATAGGGAAAAGAAAAATTGAAAAAAAGAAATTTCCATTAAGTTCAGAAAAAAAAAACCTAACCCTTCAACCCTTAAATTTGTTGTGCTTATTTACAGTATTATACTTCCGTGTTCTTTTGCTTATTTTGACTACAGTGTCTTCCTAAAGAAAGATGATGATCAAAATGGTCTAGATGTATCAGCAAACATCTCAAATAAGTTATAAAAGGTGGTATGTTTGCTTATGGGATTTTTCCCTATGTTTTTTAAATGTTGGTAATGTTTCTCTGGAAAAAAAAGTTGAAGATTAAAAGACCTTCTCATTCTAAAATAAGAATTTCCACATGGAGTTTATCAGTGTAATTAAACTGGCATCATTTCCACTTACATGGAAAAGTTGTCAAGTGCACTTACTTTCCATGTAAGTGAGTCTGTGAGATCCAGGACTTGCTGGAAACCTTTTCAGAGGAAATGTTTGTATCTGAAGTAAGAAATTCTGCAGATGTCTTTTACTGTAAAGCAGCTACTTGTGCTCACAAAAATTCAGTCTGTAGCTAGAACAAGGTTTAAATGGATTGTGTAGGGTAAGATTTGCCACAATTATCTGTTATAATTTAAAAATTATCTGTTATCAATTGAATGTCTAACCTAGATAGTTGTTTAAGCGCTCTCTGTAGTCAACCGAGAAAGGTGGGCACTATTCTGGAGGGTAACTCACTCATCTTGCTGTTCTGGGACAACTGTTCTAGGATAGGCTAAAATATCCTTTGGATGCATATCTTTCATCCAGCTGCAAACAGAACTTGTGTGCAGGGCTTGGATATACACGTGAGTTTAAAGTGACTAAACATGAGTAGGAAGATTGCTACCTCAGATCTAAGTTTAGATAGCTGGGGAGATGAACCCTCCTGATCACTACAAAGTATATCTGTAATACATAATGCACAGAAAATCTGCAATAACTAATTACATGGGTATGTCCATGTGAATAAAGACAATTGTCTCAAAGTTTGTTGTTTTTCCCATGAAGTCTGAAGTCACTTTGCATTGCCACATTTTCCCATGTTTTAGGTATTTAGATACTCAAAGCACTGTTTTCTTTTCAGAGCCTACAGAATTAAGGTCTTAAAAGAGAACTGACTTGCTGAAGTCTATCTTTGAGCTACAACAGAGAAAAAAAAGATCCAAGAAGAGAGAAATTCTCCACAGACACTTGTTTACACTTTCAGAAGTCTCATCTTTGCTATGATCTATGCCATTCAGTGAATTTGCAAATGGTAAGGAAAATACAGCATATAGGGAGTTAATAAAACTGTAAATTGCATAAACTGACTCAGATTGGTCAAACATAAAGATGCTTGTCAACAGTTGCAGTTAAATAACAAAAAAAAACCTGCAAACAAAAAAAAAGTTGATTAAATAAAAGCATAGCAGATGAATGCACGTATGTATGCAGAAAAAAGGAATAACTCTCTTCATAGAAATACAATGACTGAGTGACCAGCAGGTCAAAGGAGGTGATTCTGCCCCTCTACTCTGCTTTCACTAGACCTCTGGAGTACTGTGTATAGTTTTGGTGTCCTCAAGCATAAAAAAGACATGGAACTGTTGGAACAAGTCCAGAGGAGGGACACAAGGATGATCAGGGGACTGGAGCACCTCTCATATGAAGACAGTCTGAGAAAGTTGGGGCTGTTCATCCTGGAGAAGAGAAGATTGCGTGGAGACCTCCTAGCAGCCTTCCAGTATCTGAAGGGGGCCTACAGGGATGCTGGGGAGGGACTATTCATTAGGGACTGTAGTGATAGGACAAGGGGTAACAGGTTCAAACTTAAACAGGAGAGGTTTAGATTGGATATAAGGAGGAAGTTCTTTACTATGAGGGTGGTGAGGCACTGGAATGGGTTGCCCAGGGAGGTTGTGAATGCTCCATCCCTGGCAGTGCTCAAGGCCAGGTGGGACAGAGCCTTGGGTGGCACGTTTTAGTGTGAGGTATCCCTGCCCATGGCAGGGGATTGGAACTAGATGATCTTAAGGTCCTTTCCAACCCTAACTATTCTATGATTCTATGAAATTAGCCTAGCACAGGGATGCACAAATATCTGAAAGCATTGAATCAGTATTCATCTGTAGACAAAAAGGCAAGTACAAACTTGTCCATGTAAAGAAAGTATAATAAAAAAATGTCATTATACTGCCTTATACATTTTTTTGCCCATGTCTTGCACACTGCATGTCTCCAGTAATTCTGTCTTAGAAAGGATATTGGAGCAGTTAGAAAAGCAATGAAGATGATCAAAGGTAATGCAGCGATTTTTATATGAGAAAAGGCTAGAAGGTGAAGGCAAAAGGTGACTGGAAGATATATTATAGTTACATAAAATCTTGACATTATGAAGAATGTAACTGGAGAGCAGTGGTACAGGAAACTAAGGGGCTCCCAGGTGGCAGGCTGAAAACAAAAGAAAGAAAAGAAAATACACTAAGTTATTGAACTCACTGTGGCATGATATTGCAGGGTTCAAAAGTACAAACAGAGGAGAAAAAAAGCAAGAAAATGACACTGAAGATGGATCTTCCATCATCTTCTTAAATGAAGGTTTTGATATAGCTTCTAGCTCAAAAATTCCTGGTCATGCTAATTCTCAAAACCTCAATTACTAAGACTCAGTCTCTACAGCTCCCCTTTTTTTAATAGTATTTCTTTTACCATAGAATCATAGAATAGTTAGGATTGGAAAGGACCTTAAGATCATCTAGTTCCAACCCCCTTGCTGTGGGCAGGGACACCTCACACTAAAGCATATCACCCAAGGCTTCATCCAACCTGGCCTTGAACACTGCCAGGGATGGAGCATTCACAACCTCCCTGGGCAACCCATTCCAGTACCTCACCACTCTCACAGTAAAGAATTTCTTCCTTATATCCAGTCTAAACCTCTGCTGTTTAAGTTTGAATCTGTTACCCCTTGTCCTATCACTACAGTCCCTAATGAATAGTCCCTCCCCAGCACCCCTGTAGGCCCCCTTCAGATACTGGAAGGCTGCTATGAGGTTCTGTATAGCATACATTGGGCTAACTGAACCATTCTCTGACCTGTGTTGCAGTTATTAATGGCTCACACATTCTCACAAGTTCTATGAACATAAACCTCTCCTCCTGCATGTCATTAGACACAGCTGGTTTATTTGATTACATACATATTCAAACAACATATATTTACATCATATTGAAAAGCAATACACAGAATTTTAAATATTTTTCTGAATTTCAAAACTAAAAGTTTGCAAGAAAGATGTGAAGACTTCAGAAAAGGTCTGCAGCAGTGATATTCTTTTTAGATGGCATTCTTAGCCAGGCAAGGCCCCAAAAGAATATCCAAGGCAAAAGAAGTGCATGTTTTACAGATATGTCTTCCATAAAAATATCATCATACATCATTTCTTTCTCATACTGAAAAAGTCATTAACCTCATTTTTTAGTTTTTTAGCTTAAATGTCATGCACATTATCACATTTGTAACTTTTAGAAGCTTCATCTGGCATTTTTGAGCAAGATCTGTAGATATCACATGGGGGAAAATAGCTTTCAGCACTTATATTTTTTTATCTCCAGTCAAAAGTGATTATTCTGAGTCAATATAGCATAAACACTCTCAATGCCCCCAAAGCTGACACATTTTCAGCTCAAGACATTTCATCCTAAAGAGTAGCCATAGGGCATTGCTACTACCTGTTGAACCAAGAATTCTTGATGAGGAGCTATTTCAGTTCTGGATCTGATGTGTAAGCTATATCTAGAGTATCTTGTAATCTTTTAATGCAAATGACCTCATGCTAATTATTGTTACTGATATTTGTCAGGAGTGGTCCTAACACTAAGACCTGTGGAGACCCAGATGAAAGTGAATCCATCCTTAAGGTAGAAAATATATTTGTATTTCAATTTTAAAGAAAACAAATTGATTTTTATGGAAAGGTGAATTTTTGTGGAAGAAATGCGTGATCCATTAGGCAAACCTGCCACCAAACACTCACTATGGACTTTTGTCAGGTTTGTACTCAGTTTGAGTACTTTGGTATGCTCAGCAAGAGTATTCTAGAAAACCAGTGCCCCTCTAATGAGTTCAGAATTTTCAGGGCAAAGTTGCATTTTGTCTGGAGCTACATTTTACAAGACCTGCATCATGCCAAAGAAGTCAAACGGAATTATATACTGGTATTCCATTTAAATGTTAAGAAATCCTTTAAGGTAACTGTATAAACAAAGAGCCCTCATCATACACTTTTCTTCTGTATTGACTATTCAAATACAGACATCTAATACTGAGCCTGTATATGACAAATATGTTTTAGTTTTGTGTCATCAAGTTATGGACTTCTGAAAAAGTCCCACATTACTACACTGTGTATTTATGCATATAATACAGTAATTACACACCACATACTATCATCAATGGTGTATGCGTGCCTAAAAATGTCTATGTCTACCCACACACAGTGATCCCAGGAATGCAGATGACTTCTCAGACATTTTAAAGAAAAAAAAAAAGAGTAAAGTTTTATGTAATGAGTTTGATTTTCAAGGATTTATAAATTCTTCCCATTCACCATAAATTAGGAATAACAATTAGAACAATAAATAAAGGTTCAGTTCCACAGTTTAGAAATTGTTGGGATAAAAACTGAAAGATGTGATCCTTAATTTTCAGATTTTCTAAAGAGGAAAAAAGGCACATGGTGAGAAAGTTTCCTCTCCCTCAGCTAGCAGAGGCCAATCTGGTGCCATATGGTGTGGCTAATAGCTAAGAAAATGTACAGACTCTCCACCGTGACTGAAGCCATGTCTGCAAGAAGTTCTTCACAGTTCACACTCCTTACTCCTTCCATGATTCAAAGTATCTCAGATCATTGGTTTGGTTCTTGTAAATGCTTAAGTGCAGCAATATCTTCTACCACATGTGGTAGATAAGAAACCGTCCATCCTTTACGGCTGACACTGCAGTTTAGGACAATGTCATACTCTTGCACATTATACTTCTGCTTCGATTGGCAGTCTGTTTATTTAACTTCCATTAAGAACTTCCCTTAGATTAATTATGCAAATAATGATATAATAGAATCATAGAATAGTCAGGGTTGGAAAGGACTTTAAGATCATTTAGTTCCAATCCCCCTGCCATGGGCAGGGACACTTCACACTAAACCATATCACCCAAGGCTTCATCCAACCTGGCCTTGAACACTGCCAGAGATGGAGCATTCACAACCTCCCTGGCAACCCATTCCAGTGCCTCACCACCCTCACAGTATAGAACTTCCTCCTTATATTTGTGAGTGAACACAAGTAAGTGTTTATGTTGAGTTTCAGATGTCTGGTGTGATTGCAGTGTATAAGTACAATATATAATTTTTCAGAATCTCATAATGTGGTGATTTCAAACTAACATTTCCTTCCCACCCTAAAAAGAGACTACTTTATTATGGTCAGGACTACTTATTGTGAGGTACTTCAGCTCAAAACCTGCTTATTCAGAAAAATGTTGAAAAGATAGTAAACATTAGTTTGCAACTTGTCAAAATGGAATGGAACATCTTTAATTCAAACTTATCAAAAAAGTTAACCCTAAATAAAGTTTCAGTATAAAACGTTAAATCAATTTAAAATGTTAAAAACATTGGTCTGAAATAAATGTAATCACAGTACCTACTCCAGCTTTAACTACAATTATTATTTATACAGCTTATTTGTTAAGCATCAAAGCATTTTCTGGAGATACAGACTAAAGGTATTACTGAAACGCAGCCAAGTGTCTGGTGGAGCGTAGCACCTGCTGTAACAGGCTATTGCATAGTATTACATGGAGATCTGTGTGCTTGTGTTTGTGGAAGATGTGTATGTAGATACATACACACATATATATGTACAATTTTAGTTTATTAATATTACATTCACATTTTCTTTATGCATGAAACATAATTAGAATTGAAAGCACCAATTACACTGAAGTGAAAGCCTGCTTATTAATTGACAATAGGCCTCAGCTAAGTAGCAACAAAAGAAGTGCTTTGTTTGGCAACCTTTGTTTAAAAGGTCCTTTGAAAACTCTTTAAGAATACTATGAATAGAGGTTGAACAAACTTTTAATCCTCTTCAGGTCACTCATGTGCTAAAGTGAATAATAGTGTGAGGTCTTTTTCACCTTTGAGTTCTTTTAAGCTGCAACCTAACTTGAAATGAGATAAAGAAAAGACCTAAAAAAGCTTGAAAAACTCTAACTTGTACACTTCTGGCTTATTTATTCTCCTGCAATAAGCCCAAAGATGCATTTCATGTTGGAGAAATGTATAAATACTCAATATTTATAATTCCATTCAAAATTTGCTCAGTCCCTTCCAGTTATTTCTCTTTTATTCACTTCAAATGCATTGAGAACCTTAGAACATTTTTTTCATTTAATGCTCCTGTTCTTTTGTGAGTATCAGTGTGAAAATCTTTCCTTCGTGCTACAGTCCCTTTTTCCTATTCAACACTAGACTGCACACGATAATTAAACCTTGGGGGCTTGGAGATTTTGGACTAAAGCTTAAAGAAATGCAGTAGTGAGGCCTCTCCTCCCTCGATCTTCCACCACTTGCTGTGGTTATTTTCTTTAGTTACACATGGCTTCACAGGTAAACAACCTTGAGAAAAAAAATCACAAGCAGGAATTGAATTAACACCTTAGCATTGCTTATAATGAGCCAGTTTGCTTAATTAGATGATTGGAAAAATTATGTTCTAAAACATGACAGGGCACAGACTGAAGTCTCTATTCAGGCAAATGCCCATAGTGCTGCACTGGGGATTTTGCAAGAGGAACAGCATCCCAGTCAAGACTAAAATGGTAATGTGAAAATGCTGAGTTTCAATAGAAATTAAGGTGCTTTTTTGAAATCAAACATAAAGAAAATTATATGTATTTTTGTTCATAAATGAAACTCTTCAATTATCTCCACAATTGTGAAAGCAAGCTTGCTAGCACATTTCCTAAGATATAGGTCTGTAAACACTGAGCAATGCATTTTCCTCTGAACTAGGTGAAAATCCCACAGTTTAATTCAATGAGCAAAGGTGAGATAGGCACTAGAGCTAGCACCCCAGCCAAGAGCCAGTCCACCATGAGAGCTCCCCAGGCACTCCAGTAGGCTCTACCCAGGGTGCCAGGACAGGAGGAGCAGGACGCACTGCAGTGCTTACACCACAGCAACTGGTCAGGTCCTGCTGGAAGGACTGGAGAAAACTGGGATGGGTCAGGGGTCTGAGACTTTTTGGAGGAGCCATATATGGCAGAGAAGCAAGGGAGGCCACAGGGTGCAATGATGTTTGAAACCATCCTCCAATACTTGGGTTGCTCAAATCTGAAGTAATTTTGAAATGAAAGCAAGACTGCATAAATGACTTGTGTTGTTCCTGGGGTCCTCCCTTAGCCTTCCTGTCAGCCCCATCCATACAAAGGCATTTCAGACTAGTAAGAAAGGTTGATTTCTGAAGAAAATTCCTGTCTTACACAAATACTTGCCAGTCTCCTTGCCTTTTCCTTTCCTGTACTGTGTATGAAGGCATACCATAATTTGAAGGGCTTTTAAACACGCACAAGGCTGCGTAGCTAACTACTGCTAACATTAATCATAAATTGTTTTCTCTCCCAGCTTTGAGATCAGTATAACAGTAAAACACCAGCTGCTTTCAAAGACAAATGCATTGTTTAAATCAAAGCAAATTATTTACAAATAGGTTTCAATATTCACAGTTTGAATTTTTCAGCATGTGTGCAAAATGTTTCCATGCAGTTCTATCGGCTGCGCATGCACTTGATCACTTATGCCAAGCAATCTGGGAAGCAAGTAATTGGCATTTCCCTAAGTTACTGCTCTGATCAGCTATAATAATTTCTGGAGCTCCATAAGAAAACCTTGTATGTTTTTTGCTTCATGGTAAAAACAATTTTTTTGCATATATTATTTCAATATATTTCCCCCTCTTTCTGTTTCAGTACCCACTGCTTTACAGGGGAACTGCATTTGTCTGCAAATGCTTATCTCTTGAGGTGTTTGTATATATCACTGCCTGCTATCCCTTCTGTAAAGGCAACCACCAGAAACATAAATTATTATCTCCAATAAAAAAAAAAAAAAAAAAGTTGTTTGCTGCCTTAACTGTGAACATTTAGTTTTAAAAGGACAGTTGCTTAGCTGGGCTCCTCTCTTAAGGAAATTAACTTTTTATCTCAAAGACAGCTAATTTAGCTCTCAGCACATTTGCTTCCACTCCCAAGTACCTTCTTATCTTGGGCAATCAGGATGCAGGGATTCCCAATCTATCCCTTTTTATAGCTCTCTTTCAGTAGTGTTACTGTTTGAACTTCATACTCCTGGATAAAAGGGCTAGCACACCAGCTCAGGAAGCCGTTTTAAGTATGAGGTAAATATGCAAGTTACTTAATAGCCCATATATGAACTCAATCACATCCTTCATCTCTGAAGATATGAATAAAAAAGTTTGGCTTTGATCTTGAATTAAGCTATCCCTACTTATAAATCAATGTACCATGGGATTTTATTAGTAGCAGTAATTAGTGGTTAACATTGCAATGAATACAAGGTTGGGAAGTTTTAAAAAACAGTGCCAGGTTGGGACATATTTTTCACGTGTATTATCTAAATTACACAGGGGAAGCCTAGATTTCTAATCGGGGAGGCACGCTGGAGGTTTGCAAAAGCTATTTCATTAAATAGGATATATGAAAGTCCTGTAAAAAGAGAACCATGCAGCTAGGTCTTTTTTTCATGACTTTACCATTTTATTTTAGTCTCATTTCAAAACTAAATTTGGAATAACTGATATAGTACGTAAGTACTAAAATCTTAAGGCATATGTATACATTTAAAAAGAAATACAAGTCAGCATCAGAAGTTATTTTTACTGTAAACACTCTTTGCATGTTCCCAAGTAGAATGCAATGTCTGCATAACAACTTCTCGAATGTCCAAATTCCCTCCTATCCACATAGTGTGGAACAGATGTTGTCCTGCTTTTTATTACTTTAATTTATCTATCAATCATGCTGAATGATGAAATTAAAGTGATAGGAAACATTAATTAAGATTGGATTTTACATCTGTACCTTTAAAACATTTTCCTACTTTTTATTTTCGATGATCATTTTGGGTTATGTTCCCCTTAGCTGCAAGATCTGATTTCCCATTTGTAAGTTAAAATATAACCAATCCAGAAAGTTCACATGTATAAAGGTCCAACTTAGAGCAAGAACTGTGCATCCTTACAGAAACTTGAGATCCATAAATTCAACCATGCTGGAAAGAGCTTTTTGTTTAAAACATTGGGCTAAACAAAATGCAATTAAGGCTAACAGAACAGAAAGCATTCCTCTTGAGATTCATAAATACACTCATGGGAGACTGGAAGCAAAGAGAAAAGACCAATATAATTGGAATTGTTTCTTGTCTAAGCTGACCATTTAAACAGACAACTTTTCCAAAAGTAAACTAGTTCTGCCAGTTCATACTTTTTTACCCTTACTTAACTAAGTGAAATATATGTGAGTTTTCTGGGTAAATCAAAGATTGGTGAAGAACTTTTATTCTGCTTTGATGACAAATTGTGATCTGTGGCTTTAACTCTATTAAGAATACTTCGGCCTATAAATACATCTCATAAGATCATGACAGTTCTTTAAGAGAGCACTGCTTCTTGCCTTACTTAAGCAAGATCGGGGAGGTCTGAAAAATACTAACACAGTACCTGTTCAAATGTATGGACATTATTATTGATGTCATGTCCTTTGCAGGTCTGTCTTCGCATCTTTTCATGCTGTTAAATTTTTACATGTGAAATGCTCTAGGAAGTTTGTGTACTTTGTGATTTATTTCTTCGCCTAGATCTCATCTAGATTATTTCACTTTATCATATTACATCACATGTTATCTTATTTTTTTAAATGTGCTTTAATAATAACCCTTAACAGTCATGGACCATAACAGTGGTTCTTAGCAGTGAAATAATAACCAGCAGAGGAATTTGAAATGATAGGAATAGAAACATGCTCCCCTTAAGCTCAGATGGGAAGAGAGAAGGAATCAGGTATGAAGTGGGGGACATGCTGGCTGGGTCAGTGTGCCTGCTAGAGCACAGCTCCACATGAGTAGCACTGGCTGGAGCTTTTCACTGAAATGCTTCTTCATCAGGAGAAGCCAGCTCAACAAATCCCAAAGTTACTGTTTCCAGCTTTCATTTACTGAGGTTCTGGCTCAAGGACTGAGTTCTCCAATCTATTCCTTTTCTGGAATGGGGTGATTTCTTTGTGAAAATGTACAAATTCATTACTTCATCCAGTATAGACTGGGAATACACTATTTATTGTATAAAAATATTTTTTACCCCACTTGCTCTACTCAGTAGTCCATGTGAACTAGGCAGAGTAAGACACTAAAATGGAGCACAAGAAACCCAGAATTCCTCTCATCATTATCTCTAAGTTCTTAAGCATACTTACAAAATTCATTTATTTTGTCAACCCATGCCTCTAAAGAATAGAGGTGAAACTTACCTGCTTCATAGGCTGCTGTGGTAAAGAGGTTCTCTAATGCATTTGAGATGCTCAGATAAAACCGTATGAGCCAAGGATTTACCCTAGTGGACAGAGATTATGAAATTGACCACTTTTTATAGGAAAAAAAAATCCTGCTTGTTTCTCAGGATATGTCTCCTGGGATGGGCCATAAAATGGAGTTTTGAAATTGATCCATCTATATTCCTGACCCTCCTCTCTACAACATACTTTAGTGCAGATGTTAGGCAAAGAGATGTTTGACAGATGTCTCGATTTTTGCCCAAGGTAGATTAATGAATTTATAACTACTAATATTAGTGTCTTTGAGCTATACATGCCCAACACATTGTAATATATAGAAATTCATTTACTATGCCTACTGTGAAAGAGCAGGCAACATGAAATAGCCTTTTCCAAAACAGAACCTGCTTAAAAATCAGAGATACCACAGGAATATAATTCTTACTTTAATTTAAACACTACAAAATTTACAGTGGTACAAATATGATCATTACTTAGGATTGCATGAATATAGAAGTGATATGAATTTAGGGGTTTGTATTTGTGAAACCTGCAGGAAATTTTTCCACTTATCCACCAGATTTCTAAACTTAATTTCACCTCTGCAATAATGTATTATATTCTGAGGTTATATAGCACAAGAGGTGTCCAAGAATTGAATCATAACTGCATGTTTAGGGTTCCCAAATTTCTGTTTCCTTTTCCTTCTCTTCACTTTCTCCATTTAGGCCTTCTTTCCTTTTTCCTGGTGGCTCAGCATTTCCATTACACATTTATTAGGAAAATAAGTGTCACTAGAAGAAATTTAGAGGGGAGTGGAGCTTCTTTTGTTTCCTCTGAATACAGTCAGTCACACACTTGGTTCCAGCCACAGCATCTGCATAAGCAAACTATCATTTAGCTAATTCAGTTTGCAGTGGGCTGGTGAGGTGTGAGGGTTGGGATCCAGACATGTGTTTCCCCACAGTTATCAGACCATTACACCCACAGGTGGGTGAATTTACAGCATACCCCAACTATTTTCCAAAAGATCAGGTCTTCTCTTGTACTGCTATTTTGGCTGCTGCTTCATGCAAATGAACTACTTTTAATTTTAAACTGCTTTTACTACAGAAACATGTCACACATGGTGACCAACACCAACAGAGTCTGCAGACTGATGCAGCTTTGCAGAAGCCTTGTTGACAGAGGACATCAAGCTGGAATCCTAGGTGTCTGTGTTAAAACACTGAAGTCACTTTTCATTCTCATTCAGAACAAGTCCCCATACAAAGTTTAATTCTCAACATACTGTTAGCACTCAGTTTTTCCAGTTGACTAACCTTCTGTAAAGAAAATCTCGCATTTTATGACAAAAGACTCTAATCTCCTTAAACAGGCAATACATTGCTTCTGCAGAACTGATCACTTGCCTGAGTTCACGTGTATGTGCAATTCCTACTGCAGCTGATGTATCACCCAGATGCCAACGGGTGGTACAACTAAATCTTCTTGTAACACGTACTCCCAAACCTCACACGCATGCATGCTACCAAAGTAACTCCTGCTGAACTTCAATTTTTCCTACATCCTTCTCTGCCTGTAATTTTTGCTGAAAGGATTTTCTCACTAATACACAGTAGCAAAAAAGTGTCTCTGACTCCTTGAGCATGCAATAAAACATGCACATGCATGCCGGGTCACACACATATGAGAAAGATAGAAGAATCTCCCCCTACAAGCCCTCACACTTCCAGGAAACACATCAAAGTTAAGAGAAGTGTCTTTTATTTGGTAGGAACATTCTTGGGAGGAAAAAAGGGAGAGAACAGGATCTGTCCTAGAAGGATTGGCCTCCAAAAGGTGAGAATTTTTTAATGAATCAGAATGAGAAAAAGGGTCAGATAGGGAGACATAAGTATATAGTCAAAGATCTCCAAATTTACAAAAGATAAACTGCTCTTTGAAAAATCCATCAACCCATTCAGTCCTACTTGGTCCAGGCTGCTTGGAAAAAATTGCATATTCAAACCTTGCTGTTGCTTGGAATATATTTCACATCTGAGATCCAAAGTACCTTGTTCAAAATATAATGTCTTCTGCACACTTTTTCATCCTCTGTGTTTAGGTTTTGGGGTTTGGTATTTTTTAATATGGAAAGAAAAGAACAGTGTAGCACTTCTGGGAACAGCAGAGCAGAGACTTTAGACATAGACAAATACTCAGTAGATTACAGGAGCACTTACTTTCTCTACATACTACCATTTCCTCTCTAAGAACATGCCAAAATGCTCACTATTAGAGGAAAGGTTTCCATGGTCACCACATCTCCATATGTGATCATGGGGCTACATCTTTTGTGAGTTATAAGTTAGCTTTAAGTTATATGCACATTTGCCTTGCTTCTTCAACAAGCATGTCTTGAATCCCCATGCAGGTCAGTGGAATTGCAAAGCCTTTGCAATATGTCTGCATGTCTCTCCCTTTATATATGTAGTCATGTGTATATTTATGGACATTCTGTCCATATCTTCGCCATGTCTCTCAAGGAGTATTACTTGTGGCCGTACTTCATAATAAACTGTGAAATCCTCTGGGAAGCACAGCTGTACAGAAGAGCTGCTCTCCTGTTAGCAGTGAAAGGATGCAAAACACATGCAGTGATCCTTTCTTTATAAAAATAAGGTAATGTTTTCAAGTTTTGAAAGGATCAAAATTTTCCTATTGCACATAAAATTGAAAAGTCAGTTCAAACTGTATTCAAACACCTGATTCTCTACTGGAGACTGTAATTCCTTCAAATTCAGTGGACATGCAATCTCTTGCACATGTGACAATCTGCCCACTGTTCTAGATAGTATTTAATTCCCCTAGCATCTTGTGTATCAAAGGATATACTGAAAGTACAAGCAGTTCTGCTCTGTGTAATGAATAGCACAGCTAATATCACGAATTATGCAAAAGGATTAAAAAAAAATGCATGTCCTGGGATTGGGTATTTTAGTTGAATATGAGCATATACAAAGTTCAGGTGGCTATAACATGCATGCCCCTTTTTCATGTATGTAGGTTTGTGGTTTAATATTACAGGACTCATTCACAGTAAATGGAAAAGTATGTGACCCATGGTAATGCATAAAAGTTGTCTAAAATTGGAAGCAGTGATAAGAAGTTATTAGCTTTGATCATCATGTGTGGTTTTTCTTGTTTACTTTTCCACAATTGATATAGCTTATACAAGTAGATTATTTCAATATCTCATACAAACGGCTTAATGAGAAGGCTCACTCCTACCATTTTTGCTTTGGAAAAGTAATTTTAATTGACTTTATGAGGGCATTCATTAAATATCCTTTAAAAGTTGGCAATAGAGAAAACAGGTGGTTTTCCTCCAATGTTTAGATTCATTTAGACTTTACCCAAGATTTCCAAAGTCTTTTCTGGACCCACTTAAAAAAATAGCAAGAAAAGTGAGAGGGCATTTATAGCAAGATAATGAATACATATTAACTATCTGTCCATGAAGTCCCAGGGGAGTTTGAGACAGCAAGAAGAGGTTAACAGTAAGCCACTTCATTAATGCTTGACTTATGTAGCCTTTTACGTCACTGTGTGAATGCAACAACTCTTCAACCTAATTTCTGCTACCACATGCATGGCAATAACAGAAAAATATACAGACCTACTTCCTGAAGTACACCTTACTGATGACTGGATGGGTGAAACTTTCGAGTACCATCATGCTAGGCCTTGGGTAAACTTCCAGTAAAAGTGGTGTCCTTCTGCCAGAAAAAAAAAAAAAAAAAAAGAAGAAAGTGTTAGAAGTTTGATTAATTGTATTTTAATACAATGATGCAATGAACAGGTAAATGCCATCTGCTAATGGCTGCAGATGGGCTGTTAGCACAATGTCTGAGGAGAGTCTGGCTATCAGATTTTCTTTTTGATCCCTTTGATGTTTTACATAAACATTTCAGATGCTTATCTTAGCTCTTTTCATCTACAAATTGAGATAGGAACTTCAGTAAAATCATCTGGCAATTGGTGGCAGCTGTTTAGTCTGTGGTGACATTATTTGAACTAAGTTATAGATGGTCTTATACTACATCTTAGCCCTCAAATAAATTGGTCTAACATCACAGAAAACTGAAACTGGTAATCTTTTTTCAGCCAAAAAGCCACATATTCAGCAAGGTTTCTCAAACTTCTCTCAAGGGTTGATTGTCACACGAATTAGGAAAATGGTAGGTCTGTCTCCCCATGGTTGAGGAGCCTGGTGGGAATGTGATCTTCATACACAATTTGTTAAATAGGCCATTTTCCAATTCAGTAGGTACATTTTGGTTTGGAAAGAAGTTATAATCTGACAACACCAAAATCAGTAATGATCACTGCAAGACAAAGCAGCTTTCCATACTCCTTGACTCATGTAGGTCTGGTGAGTCACAAACTTAGTTTCCATCTATGCCATAAAGGAAGAGTATGAATGAAGTATGGGGGTACACCTTGTTAATCCAGCAAAGGTAGATAACAATGTCAGTGAAGTAACAGTGGCATGGATTTCAGTTCAGGCTAGTAAAGCAATAATTACCCAGAATGTCCCAGCTGAGCAGTAGTTGTGCTGAGATGTCTTCCTGGTGAAAGTCAGCCTAAGTCTGCATCTCCCTATTCTATTTAGACTTTTGACATGTTTGGTGGATCATTTTCTGCTGTTTGAGGTAGTATTTAACTAGAAGGTGGAGATATCTACATGTTCCTTGTCTAAATCTAAACAAGGTACTCTAGACTCACCTATCCCATAGAAAGAAATAGACAATCCTCGCAGGTGATTCACCTCATCTCCAAAATATGTGTCAAAAGCAGGTGAGATGAATCACTTTTCAACTTATTGACTATGATTAGCACAAGTGGCTTTGGATATTTAAAGTCATGGCACAATTTTCATTGCTGGTGTGCCTCAATCAAGGAACACCTGCTCCAGGCTCAGAAGTGCTGCGTCCCAGCAAGAATGGAATGGGACAAGAAGGCCAGAAAGCTTCCATGGATGGATAAGGAGTTTTGAGAAAACTCATAAGGACAAGGACAGGCAGCCTAGGAAAAATACAGGAACATTGTCTAGAAAACTAGGGACCAGGTCAGGAAAGCTAAGGCCCACTTAGAACTGGGTCCGCCCAGGATTGTCAAAAATAACAGGAAAGGCTTCTATAGGTATATCTCAAATAAAAGACAGACTAGGGACAATGTAGACCCCCTCCAGAAACTATCAGGAGAACTGGCTACACAGGATTTGGAGTAGGCTGGGATTCTGCTGTCCTCTTTGCATCAGTCTTCACTGGCAAAGGCTCTGACTGCACCAACCAAGTCTTGGAAGGCAGATGCAGGGACTGTGAGAATGAAGACTTTAGGCCCACTGTACGAGAGGATCTGATTCAAGACCATCTTAAAACCTGAAGTGCACAAGTCCATGGGACCTGATGAAATCCATCCGCGGGTCCTGAAGCAGCTAACAAATGAAGTTGCTAAGCCACTGTCCACTATATTTGAAAAATCATGGCAGTCAGGTGAAGTTCCCAACGATGGGAAAAAGGGAAATATAACCCCCATTTTCAAGAAGGGGAAAACAGATGACCCAGGGAATTACAGACCAGTCAGTTTCACCTCTGTGTCTAGCAAGACCATGTAGCAGATTCTCCTGGAAGGCATACCTAGAAGGCACATGAAAAACAAGATGTCCCCAGCATAAAGAGAACATGGAACTATTGGAACAAGTCCAGAGGGGGGCCACAAGGAGGATCAGGGGACTGGAACACCTCCCGTATGAAGATAGACTGAAAAAGTTGGGGCTGTTCAGCCTGGAGAAGAGAAGGCTGCGTGGAGACCTCATAGCAGCCTTCCAGTATCTGAAGGGGGCCTATAGGGATTCTGGAGAGGGACTCTTCATTAGGGACTGTAGCAGTAGGACAAGGGGGAATGGGTTCAAACTTAAACAGGGGAAGTTCAAGTTAAATATAAGGAAGAAATTCTTTACCGTGATGGTGATGAGGCACTGAAATGGGTTGCCCAAGGAAGTTGTGAATGCTCCATCCCTAGCGCTGGGCTGGACAGAGCCTTTGGTGACATGGTTTAGTGGGAGGTGTCCCTGACCATGGCAGGGGTTTGGAACCAAATGATCTTAAGGTCCTTTCCAACCCTAACCATTCTATGATTCAATGATCCTATGAGACCTCACTTCTCTACTGACTTGGAATATCAACCTGTCTTTCCTTCTGGGTGAAAGACTGAGTGTTTTTTTGTAGCTTTACTGTCGTTTAGTGAAATGCTTAGCGCATCATTCATATGTTAAATGAAAAACAAAGAAATTCCCAGATCTCAAAAACTCATGGAAACTCTACCCCATTCCTCACCAATATGAAAGAACAGAGGTAAGGAAAAAGCACATGCAAAAAACCTGTTCTAGACAAGGAGCAATGCTGATAGAAACAAAACTGGATCGAGGTGAATCACACTGAATTGAATCAAAAGAAAACAACCTTTTCATCTAAGCGAGGACAAAACCTTTGGAGCTGCCTCTTATATTCCTGAGGCAATCTCAAAAAAGCTGATTTCATACATGAGCCTCAAAGTACTTTTCCAAAAATAAACGCCTGGATTTTTGCCAAATCATTTTGCATTTTTATTTTTTCCATTTCACTCATAATAGGCAGAGTCTGCAGAAACTCAACGTCACAGAGAAAGCCTGACATAGTGCCAGAAACCCTGGCTCCTAGATCTGGGAGTATAGGCCACAAGATCATTAAAACTCCCACTGTGCTGTTAACAGAAAGCTTATTTCACTTCTCACATTTTTTTTCTAATTTAATAGCTAAAGGTCATATGCTTAAACAACTGCTTAATATCTTCTGTTTTATCCATTTACGACAAAATTCCTCTTTCAAGTAGTTGCACAATTTAATGCTAGCTTTCCGACAAAATCTACTACCTCTAGTGGGTAGGCATTATATATATATTTATACATGTGAAATGCAAGGATGCTGAGCAACCCTGACAAATAATCCTGGAAAGTAACAGTCAGGAAAGAGAAGCCTATTTTGGCTTTCTGTTGTCACATTAACATTTTCATTTATTTTGACATTATGTGCAGAATGCAGGAGTAGACCCCAAAAGAAGCCACTGATGTTCAGTGTCCTGCTCATTGAGGAAGGGGCAGCAAAGGGATGTCTTCCTGACGAAGAAGAGGCTGACCCTTTGACCTTAGCTGTTCCCACTCACATACAGATATAGAGATGTAAGCTGCTCAGCATGATGCCAGTTAATTTAAATTACCTAACATCCCAAAGGGCAGCTCCCTGCTGAGGAGCTTTTTCTTTTCTTTTTCTTTTGACCTTCTAATACAGAGTAACTTTTCACAGGGATAAGTCAGATGGTCAGCTTGGGAAGTATTCAGTTTCTGTGGCCTTTAGAGGCTTGTGCAAAAGGTCACCTCAGACTGCATTCTGCTGAATAAGGGGTTGGAAAATTGCTAAATTATACTGAATAGCCAAATCCTCAGTCCATGTAAAATGATGTAGCTGCACCAAGGTACCCACTTCACTCCTTCAACTGGATTATGCAATAAACAGACTAGGTGACAGATTTCCTTCTTCATGACTGCAATTTATTCAATTACTTTTCATCTAAGCAACTAAGATTCTGTCAAACCACAGAAGTTGCACCATTTTAACCAAATCTCTCCAGTGTTTCCCATTCTCCTATGTTAGATCAGACTGTGCTGCCTGGTGTGACAGCACCAAACCTAGCCCTGTGGGTCACAGGGTGGAGCAGGACCTCTGGGGCCCTGGTAGGTGCATCCTCTTGGGCTGCTTTGCAGCACCACAGCATCTTCCCTGCTCCATGGCCCTCCATAACAAGCTGCTTGTTGACTGGCTTGTCAAAGGTTCTCAAACACCAAAACACTGAAAACATAGGAATTAGGAATTATAGTCATCGTTATAAGCAATATTAAATAGGAGATTTTACAGAGGTTGAATTTTTAGGGAAGACCTGACAGATCCATTTGAAAGGTATACATATAATGGAAGCAATATAAACTAAAGGGCTTATGAAAAGTTTTTCCATTTTGCCCATGGGATCTTTGCCTAGGTATGATTGTGTCCACAATGTGAGAAGTAGTAGTGATTTCCTTGTGTAGGTAAAAGTAAACCCTTCAATTAGTAAACCAAATATCCCACTTGCACTGGAGACCTTCATTTAACTTCTTAGATCCTCCTAGCTCTGGACTTTCCACCTCTTTTCTTTATTTTTACTATTTATTTGCACTTCTGTTTGTGCCCATCTCCACCTCAAGGTTCAAGACACTGAGCAAAATCAGCTTTGCCTGAAGAGGTGATCTTCATTTCCTGATTCTCAGCAACCTCTGGGTCTTCCTACTTGACATTAATTTGCTGAAAGTGTCTTTACTCCTTGTTAGCCATTTGTCTAGATGCAAACTCCAAGCTAATGCTGTTGGAGAGCTTTGCAAAGTGAGTAATGCCTCAAAAGCACCTCCTTTGCTGCTGCTGGGTGCCTTGGTGAACCCTGGAGCAGTTGGAGGCCCAAGAAAAATTCTTGAAGCCTCCTGAAATTTTGTTTTCTCCTTCTGAATTCTCTGGAGGAGAAGGTGTTCATTTCAGCTGATGTACAGAAAAGGTTTTAACTTATTTTTCTAAGGTTTCTTCAATGAAAGAATTATTTCTTTCTTAAATTAAAGGTCTTTTTTTTTTTTTATTTTGTTAAATTGTAAAACAGTCCTCTATTGTCTTAGTGGGTCATCCAGAAGGTGTTAGCATTTGGAGCTCCTACATAAAAAAAACTTGAGGGGCTTCAGTAAGATAGCAATGCTATCTTTTTTGCTAAGATCCAGGTGGCGATTTCTGCTTACTGGGTTGGTAGAAACTGACAATAGAATTTATGCATATACAGCTTATAAAATGTATATATAATTTTGTCCTAGAAAGAGACCTTTCCTCCAGTATCATATTATGCCTGTGAACACATCTGTTAAAATAATATTCTTATTAGTCAGATGAACACATTTTTTGCTGGCAACTATAGCCTAAGTCACAGCTATCTACATTTGACCTAGTAGAGAAGATATGAAGTCAGTAGCAACGTGAAAAAAGGGGGAGTTAATAAGAAACACTGTGAGTCCTGGGCCACAAAAACTGTGCAAGTATGTGCCAAAAAATCATCCTTATATCATTTGTAGAGAATTGAACTATATGCCTCAAATAAAGCATGTGGTTTTTCCTCCTCTGCTCATGATCTCCTATCGACTGGTATTTATCAGCCCAGTTGTGTCTATTCTTGCTCCCCCTGTGTCCCATATGGACGCTTTCAAAGGCTTCTTGCCTTGAAAGGACCAGGCACAGCTGACAAGTAAAGGTTGGCTCTGGGGCATTCACAGGAGAAACTGAGGAGCAGTGCCTCACAATGATATGGGTTCTATATGAATTATCAATACACCCTGAACATATATGAAATATCAACATACTCTGCTTCTAAAATGCTTCCCTCTGAAGAAAGACCTTTGGTATCCTGACCATGGGAGGTCTGCGCTGGCTCTACCCATGGCAGTCTCCACTGAGACTGGACTGGCTGCATCTCCACTACACCACTTGACCCAGACCGCTTCTGGTTGCCATTTGGCACCCATCTGTTTCCTCAGTTCAAAGTGCTTGAAGTAAGGTGAAGACTGTATTACAGCCCCCAGGGCAATAATCTATATGACCATGGCCAGTCTTCTCTGAGAAGGAATGAACCAGTTTAGTCCTAAATATAGCTCAAGGGGAGCATGAATCAATAGACGCAGAGCACGGATGGTCAGGGGACTTCTATCCATGGGGAAAAACAAAAGGAAGGAAATTATTTGCCAGTGGTATTCATACGTGTGCATTTCCTCTGCTCAAAGAACTTTCATTTGATCATCAAGGATCTTCCAAATCTGAGCCCCAGGTTACTCAACAGTTTGCAGTAATATTTATTTATTGAGGTTCAGCTGGGGATGGGCAGAAGTGAAAACATAAGTTACTGCAGCATGAACTGAAGAAGTAGGTAGCTGTGGTCAGGGGTTATAGCAACTAACATATGCTACAGATCTGCACAGAGGGGGCCCTCTAACACCCACTCAGCAGTGGGTTACACCACCTTGTTACACCAATTTACATCCTATATCAGAGCCCTAAGATTGCTCTGAAGTAAAGCTAAAGTTGAGTTCAAAGCAACCCAGCTGCTTCCAGGAGCTGCTGTGCATGGGTCAGGACTGGCAGGGGAAATAGTAATTTCTCTTTGAAGTCCTTCTGCTAGATGGATGCTGATTGTCTCATGTTACTGTAAGCATCAAGTAACTTAAAAGCGAGCTCTCAACTTACTGAGCAGAGGACAACAGGCAATGCAAAAATATTTGTCAGGGATGCTAATGACTTTTGCGTAAGTACTCACATGTCTAGAAAGCTAAGGAACTGCAACTAAAATTGATTTCTAGAAACCATTTTCCAAGAAAACAGCTAAATACACTGACACTGGGTACCAAGCAGGTTATTGGCAAGACAACACTATACCTAGGTGAATTAATTTCTCCTTAAGTGGAATATAAACTATCTGGAGTTTGAGTTTAATTGACCCCACAGTTTTTAATCTTATATATATACATAATTTTTATATTTTTATATATTTTTATATATTTCTATATTTTTATGTTTAAGTTTTTACAGTGCTATACATCGCAGACATTAGTATTTTAGTAAGATATAACTGAAAATGTAATAAAAGAAGAAAAAGATTTAACAAAGACAAGGAATAAGCTTTTAACCAGATTTACTTCTATTTTCCTCTCTGATATTTAGAGCGTAGCAATACTATATCCAAAACATATTCTAGAGTGAATAGTTTTGGGACCCAAGTTCTATAGTTCTGTTCTGGCCCTAGTAATAGGTGAATATCTTGTTGCTACATAAGCTGTCCTGTGATACATTTGGCAGTTGGGAAAGTACAGAGCAAATGAGAGAGATCGTGCAAGGAAGCCTGAGGTTGATCACATGATTGATAAGATTCTTATCTGCCTTCTCTTCTGAGACTGGATGGTACCACTTGCCAATAAATTAACTTGCCTTTATCAACATGCGTCACCCTAATATGGTTAAAAAGCTTTACTGCAGCTTCAGTTCTCTTATCTCTGACTCTGAGGCTTCTGAGACTGGCCAGAAGGACACACTGTAGTGTGTTAAGATTTGCAGTATGTAAAGGTGTATAATAATTTATTACATATTATGAGTGTGTTTGCAACTACAATTACATCATACAAACAACTTTGCTCATAACATTCATCAACTTTTTAAAGGGAGAATTAAGTACCCAGAAAATAAGTCTAACAGTATCATGGTACATGACACGGATTGTAAGGGTCTTTGTTCTCAGAAATGTCATTTGCTGACAAAGCATGTATATGTACCCTGATTCATAGAATCATAGAATGGTTAGGGTTGGAAAGGACCTTAAGATCATCTAGTTTCAATCCCCTGCCATGGGCAGGGACACCTCACGCTAAACCATGCCACCCAAAGCTCTGTCCCACCTGGCCTTGGGATGGAGCATTCACAACCTCCCTGGGCAACCCATTCCAGCACCTCACCACCATCACAGTAAAGAATTTCTTCCTTATATCCAATCTAAACCTCCCCTATTGAAGTCTGAACCCGTTACCCCTTGTCCTACTGCTACAGTCCCTAATGAAGAGTCCCTCCCCAACATCCTTATAGGCCCCCTTCAGATACTGGAAAGCTGCTATGATGTCTCCATACAGCCTTCTCTTCTCCAGGCTGAACAGCCCCAGCTTTCTCAGCCTATCTTCATACAGGAGGTGCTCCAGTCCCTTGATCAATTGTGCATTGATTATGTATTGCTCTTACAAGCAATCTTTCTTTCAAAACTTTTGATAAGAAATAACTTCTTTTTCCATCAGTCTTGCTAAAGACAAGAACTGTTAGCATGTACTCTAAGTTCACATAAGCAATGGTGAAAGTCTGATTGCTCTGGAATGATCTAACTCTAATGTCATCACTTTAAACCAAAACTCACCCAAAGTGAGTCTCTCTGTATGTCTTTCTTTTGTACTGAAAATCTCATTATTTTTTTGTACTTCTCCTTTTATATCTTACTAAGCAAATCCTCCACCGTAGAAAGGTCCCAAAGAAATAAATAGATACCTGGAAATCAATAGTGTTGAATGAAAAGTGATTACTCCAAAATATTATATAGAAATGGAGAATCTTACTGAAGATATGAACTATCCTTAGACAACTTTTTTATTACCCTATATGCACCCTATAGCATTCTATAGACACATTTGGCAGTGGTATAATGTAGTTGCATTGTATTAAGAAATGAAGGTGGTATAAGAATCAGGGATCAGTATAAAGTAAAACTGAACTGAATCACAAAATAAATTTTTCCATGAAGGACAGGCTGTAAGCAACTTGGCCTTGCAAAAAGAAATCTATCATCAAGAAAAAATAATTCTGAATTAGAAACACAATCTTAGTTTCAAAGGTCAGCAAAAATTAAAACTTGTTGTAGCAATACATTTTTTTTTATCCTGTATCATTCATACAAGGGTCAAAGGACTGGCAGTTTGGATATAAAATCATATAGATAAAATAAGCAGGAGGTTGTTTTTCTCTTTAAAATAGATTATTTTTGTTGCAAAATAGTGTGCTTAATTGGATTATACTGGTAATTTATTTGACCGCAGAGGAATGCTTTTTCTCCTGTTTTAAGTGTCCTGAGACTAGTGATGATATCTACTGAGTGAATTTAACCATGGTGCTTTCCATATCTTGAAACACAGTGTTTCTACGGTGACCCTTGATCTTTATTAATTCTGATCTTTATCATGCTGGATAGAAACTCTTCCCACTATATTTGAATTTCCTAAGGACACACTTATTATTTACAGAAAATCTCAGGCTTTCATCTAGAAAAATTCCATCCCCATGTGATATTTAAGTGGCTAGCTGCTAGACCTTTACAGCATGGTTTGTCTCTAATAAGCAAGCATTCATAACCCAAAGGTGCAGTTTGTCTTCTGAGAATGATGTAGGAGCAAATATAGTACAAAATGATGAGTCATTCCACTGGAATGGCTTCTGAAGACTGCTACAAAGAAATACATTTAATATAGCTACAGAATGGCTTATATAATTGAAAGAGTCCTCAGTACCTTTAATTTAAGTTCCACTAAGTTTTTATGGATTCAGGTGGCTGAAATAAAAATATTTTCCAAATCTAAAGTATTGACTCAGAAATTTTCCACTGGCATAAAAAGAACAAACTATACTTCCCTGGGATTTAAAACTCTCCAGCAGGATAAATCAAAGTGTATGTGTAAACATGTGCATGCAAGAGAGAAAAATCAAGCTGCACATCTCAGCTCAGAAGCAGCCGACAGAGAAATCACCAAGATATCCTGATTATTCACAATAACATTGCCCACAGGGAGGACCCTGACAGTCTTTGAAGGGTTCTGGAAGAAAAGAGGTTTGATACCATTGACAAGGAAATGGTCTCTAGCTGTTTGAACTGTGCATTTTTGAAGAAAACAGGGCTGTATACATTTTTGTTGATAGAGTAACATCAATATCTTCATCCAATGGGAATAACTTGCAAGACCTTCAAACTTCTAGCCAACTACTAAGATAAAAACAGCTTTCTGTAGGTTTTCCCACTTCATTTTCATGCCCTGGACATGTGTATCTGCTATATGTTGAACACACACTTATCTACTATTCTTGTGGTTGGAACATTATTGTAACTGAATATCAGTCTGGATGCTTCCTCACTGTGTTTTTGTTTGTCTGAGAATGTTACCTAAAACCTCACTTGAGTAGTTTTGAAAACAAAAGCACAGAACACTTCAAATAGTGCCACAGATTTTTCTTTAGCCCCAGGCACAGCAGTGATAATTTCTGTTCATCTTTCATGGAGTTTGGTATTAACCTCTGTATATGATTATGATGGTAATAGCCTGTAACAGTCTGCTTGTAACAGCAACAGTAACGCTTACTGCTACTACTACAGCAACAACAATTACAAAAAGCTCTTTTTCAACATTTCCCCTTGTGCTGTTTGCTTGAATGAAGATTAAGATAGATGAATGAGGTCTTGCCTATTTGAAAAGGTTAAAAATTACTTTCCTAAATCCAGGCAGAACTTCCCTGACAGCCAGCTATGACAGAACAGGCATTCATGGTCACTCACTAATCCCATCTGTCTGAGGTATCTATTTAAGTGTAAAGATGCTTATTAATTTCCATTTTTTTTCCCAGGTGAGCTAATGTAATATATTTAATTTTTAGAGATCTAGTCCCTGAATCAGAACTGAGATCCAGTATGAGGCCCCTAGACTCCCCAGTTAATTGCTTCAAGGCACCCCAGAGTGGGCTGCCAACCCTGGGTTCCCCAGGCATTGCCAGCAGCTGATCTGTTTATCAAAAAGTCTATTTCTGTATTTCTACAGAAGGTAGTAGATCTACAATCTACAAGAACAGGCCCAGACCTATGCGCTGAAAATGAGGAATCCCACTCTTCCCTTGGGTAGCAATCGAAGTTCTCATGGCTGAACTGTAAACTTGGTGTTGGGGTAAGAAAATGCTCTTTTGTCACAGTCTTCTGCCAGCATGACTCTTGTTACTCAGGTGGAAAATGAAATGCAATTTATAGAAGATCCTGTGACATAGAAGAGGTGCAATACTCAGGAGAAGACGGACATAGAGAGTTGACTTCAACATATTTATTAGAAATAGAAATTATTATTGAAAGAACTTACGTTTCCAAACACAATTTTAATGAGAATTCCATTTTGTTCAAACAATTAATAAAATAATTAAACTTCCAAATAGAATCAATTTCTATGGAATTAGTTCCATAATATATGATGACATATTAAACACATGTTTAGGAAGGAAACTGGAAGCTACACTTCGCATTACACATGTTATTTTCATTTAATTATCTAACCTTTTCAATTATCTTTAAAATCTTGTGGTAAGATGAGATTGTTTCAAGGACAGTCCTGTTTTCTTTTTTCAAAGTAAGGTCTAGAGTCCAGTCATAATGATTCTGAATGCCCACTTGGTATAAAGCTTGCAAATTCTCACAGGTTATTCAGCATTCCAGGAAACTGATCCAGGCCCATATTGCAAATATATTATGTAAGTGTATCTGGCAAGAGAAGAAATTTGATTTATTGATTAGGGTTTTTATCAAATAAAACCTCACAAGGATGTGTGAAGCTGTCTGTGAGGCATGCCTGATTGCAATCACAGACCATTAACAGAGGAATAAACTGGCTTAAGCACATTAAAGCATTTACAGGATATACTGAGTAGTGTTAAAATAAAGGATGTCATAAATTGTGTGCTGCATCACTTTTCACACAGCCAGTCACCTCTGCTGTGAACTATTTTGTCTGAACTGTGCTGTTATCAGCCTCCTTTAGGAGCAAACTCAAGTTTAGTCTGAGGTTATTGGAATACTTGATAATTTTTAAGATGCTTACCAGTACCTCAGTTTAGATAACCTGCAGTTTACTTACCCAGATAATTCTAAAAAAACCCTGCATGTTTGCCTAAAGAGAAGTTTTAAAGCAATTATTCCTGTGCTGAAACTTGCTTTTTCATTAGCGCACAACATGGGAACAAACTGTGATTTTATGGAACTTATGCTGATCTTAGTTTCCTTGGAGTATGTATGCCACAACCCATTTGATACTGTTGTGCTGTGTTACAGTTTGTAAGCTGCTTTTAGGTGTGTTGTCTAGCTGTGCAAAGAAATGTCAGAACTTTCCAGCCTTACAATGTTTTGCTCTCAATGAGGTTTAGGGTTAAATATTGTAGGTGACATTTCACTTACTGCCTCAAGATTTCAATATGCATGTTGAGAGTTTACCACTGCTTATAGATAACTAGACTTTTTGATTGATAGGAGACCTAAGAAAATAATAATACAAAAATAGAAATATATTTATCACAATGTAATAATTATATTTCTAGAAAATTTATTGTTACATTATTATCAATAATAATAATAACAAAACCAAGACCACCACCAACAATAATAATAATGTGTCTTCAAGAAGGCATGTCTGACATTTGTATTTTAAAACCCAGACTAGCACATTAAGAAGTTACGTAGTCTGTCATTTATTCAGTGGATGAAGACTTAGGAAACACCACAGTTGTTGAAAAGGACTAATAATCTATTCAGTTACTGAACAATAAATACAATGCAAAAGAAATACAGATGAATATTTACATCTAATTAAAACTATCAGCTGATATTATACAGATGCATTAGTGTAAATTTGGAATAATTCTGTATATACTTTGGTAGAGGTGGAATGAACTGCAGCAGTTTCCATGAAAGCTTCTATTTTATTATGGTTCTTTACTTTTATATGAAAATATTATTATGATTGTATGTTCTTGACTGAGAACCAAAACTAAAATTGTTGAAATGAGTTATGGGATTTCATTTTGGAGCCAAGAGATTAAACACAGTTACTTATCAGTCACCCAGCAGCTTATTTAGTTTGTCACTCAACTGCACTGAACTCAGTATCCAAAATCAATATACTGCAGCTGCAGAATAAATACAATATATGCCCTTGGAAGAGGAAAGCGTGTGGTATGTAAAATGATGGGTATGACTATCAAAGTGAAAATGAACAATAGATTTTTTTTTTTTCCCAGATTCTAAAAAAGAAGAGTTAGTACAGTAAAATGGAAAAGGTTTTCACCTGCACATGTCCATTCTTCATTTCTCTTACTTCTGTGAATATAAAATATAGAGGATGGAAACTCAGTTTTCTGAGAAAACTGTTCTTAGTTCTGTCCCAGTAGAGATATTGTGTGAGTGGATATGCATCTGCACATATTTTATTGCTCCCATATCGTCTGCATAAACTGAGAATTTAAAATAAAAAAAAATAAATTGTATAGGTATGCTTTAAATGTGTCCATGCTTATTTGACTGATAAAAATACCAGTTATTTACGGAGAGCTGTTGTTAGATGAAATAAATGTTTAATTAACTGAAAGTATGCAAAGAAGTGCTCATATTAAAAATGCCTTATGAAGATTATCTAATTAATCCCTACAACTTCTCCAGGTCCCCTTGTAATATTTCTCTATTAAGATGCTATTTACTCCCACTTCTGGCTAATTAATGTGGATGCAGAAAAGAACAGACCAGTCCCTCTTGTCACAACACATCTTCCTGCCACAGCTCATTTTTCTGCCATCTATCATCATTCTTTATTTATAGACCTGAGGTGATTTTAAATCCACACTACTTTGGGTCATTTTATGAAAGGCATTTAGATAACTAAAGATGTGGATAGGTGAGACGTTGAAAAGACTTTTGTCTGAGGTCAGAACCAGTTTTATAAATGCATAAACTTTGTACACAGCATGTGAAAACAGCCTCTGTTCGAAAGAGCTTTAAGTCTCAGCTGACAAAATCTTACCACCTCCTGTTTTTTACAATTTAATGTATTTTTCTCTGTTGTGTGTTGCTGTCACGTATTTGCAAAGCCGTCTCTTGTTTCCTTCACCTTCCTTTGCCAATGTAAGTTCACCTGAATATCTGTCTGCCCTTCTGCTTTCTGTGCTAGCCTTTAACATTCAAACACTCCCCAGTGACTGTCCTGCTACAATGCCTGATCAGTTTAATTTCTGCAAAGCTTCGTGGCAATGTTCTATCTTGCACAATTAACTACATGTAAATTTTTTTTTTCCTCTGTAGTACTGTGCAATAAGGAATCAGTGCAATCACAGAACACTTAAGATTTTTTAAAAAATGGAATGCTGTATAATCACCATGCAAAATATTGGTCAAGAGAATAATTGAAAATGGACAATGAAAAAGCTGCATAAAAACCCGAGCCTGTATCTGCACTTACTGTTACAGCTGACCTGGTCATGCACACACATTCTTTTGTATCTACATGATATTCTACAAAATGAGTGAAAGACAGCTGTATCACACATCTTATTTCTCTGTTGTAACTCTGAAGCACAAGCATACTAGCAAACTGCCTGTGGAACTTCCTTTTACTCTGCTAATGGAAAAATAATTCCACTCTATTTCCCAGACAGATAAACATGTGAATCAAACTTGAAAGTAAGACACAACAAAAGCACATTAAAGTTCTCTGCTAGATTGCTGTAAGAAGACAAAGTTTTGCAGAAGAGAGGAATCATGTTAAAAAAATTAACCCTGGAGTTTCATCCTGCTTTTGCTCCCAGCCTTACTTCTTCCTGCTTGCCCCTGCTCCCCAGCCATAGCTTGTTTTCTTTGGAGTGGCTACTCTGCAGCTCATATCACAAGAGATATCTCCTTCAAAGAAGTTGTGGAGATGCCATCACACAAAAAATTACTGTAGTTTCAGGCTTCGTTAACCTTTTGTGGATTTACTACTCGTGGCTTGGTAGGCACTCTGCTTACTAAACCACTCCATTTATTGGATGTTATACTAGCTAACACAATGAAATATGTCATCAGGAGCCCTTCTTTCAGAAAAGTTTACCATAGGATAGAAGAATGAATAATAGGTAGAACAGATGCAAGTGATTCAGACAATCTTATGAAAATATTTATGGGCATATTGATTCCTGAAAATAGGATTTTGATGGCTTTGTGGCATCTTTCTGTTTCTTTCTTCCCATTTTTGAAAGATGGTAGTGCCCAAACCAACAGACACGAGCTTACATAGACTATATAAAAAATATGTAAGGAAAAGTGCTGTAGGAAAAAATGGAATGACAGTAGCCTAAGAGCTTCTCCATCTATCACCATCATTTAAAGGAACTGGACTGCCTGGCTCATAGGGCCATCCTGTGCTTGTTGCTTGCAGCAACTTCAGCCTCACTTTATTGCTCAGGTCCATTCCTTCCCTACAGTCTGCTGGAAGAGTTTTTGTGAGCTGCCAGAAGAAAACAACAAAAAGAGCCAACAAACCTTCAGCTGCTTCTTAATGTTTAATTAACAAGGGACTGGGAATCAGGCCTCAGCACTTCTTACTTGCCCACAGACAGCGGTCGCTGGAAGGTGGAGATTCTCCATCTGCATGTATCACATAAAAGCGCAGCTTCAGCCAGCTATGGGAAGTGCAGCCAAACACATGCTCATGTCAAAAATAGAAATTTGTTTGAGTAGTGTGTTGGCACTGCTTTGACAGGTATACGACTTATGAACTATTCCTCGAGGGGAAAAGGAAGGCAAATTGTTTAAACAAAAGTGTCGGTACTTTCATCACTCTCTTTCCTGGGCAGTGTCTTCTGACCTGTGGCTGTGTTCCAGCACTCTCTGATATGGGAGAACTGCTGAGAAGCTTCTGTCTCTAAATAAAGTTGGAGGCCACGTTCCTGGAAGTTAAATTATAACTATAACTTAAAAAAGAACTGATCCCCCCTGGACTGATAAAATGATATACCATACTAAAAAGGAAAAGACACTACTACAATTTGGTTTGAGCTTCCCAGAATTGGTGTGCTTGCCTGCAATTAGCAAAGGCTGTGTGCATTGCCAGTGCCAGTGGGCACCAGCTGCCCTAAGCATTGCCTCGAAGAAGAGGAGGAGAAGGAGGAGGTATGCTTTTGCCTGATTTGCACACACGCCATTCCCCTGCCTGCGTGCAGGTGCTGGTTTGATCCAACAGTGTAGCACCTGCACTCAGGCAGGACTGGACACAGGCAGCAGTTGCCTGGATCATCACCCTTCAGGAATGTGCTTCTGTAATTGTGCCAGGGGCTGCCCTCCTATTTGCTGAAGACTGAAGGCTAATTTTTCACTTGGCCTTCACTGGATGAACATGTAGCAGCTGGGCTAAAATGACCATAAGGACTTCCTTTGAACTCAGTGGAAGAGAGCTGGGAGCTAGAAGACATCATAAACCTCCAAAAGGAGAAGGCAGACTTTCTCAGCAGCCCTGACACTTGGGAGCCAGGCAGCACGTTATGCTCTCTGACTAAATTCCCATTTGATTTTAGGATTCTCAGTTTTGGATCCTGCCTGCAGAGTGACTCTGGTGTGGCACTTACATTTTTTCCTCTCTTTCACATCTCTTTGGTGGCTTCTCAGCACCACAAGGCAATGCCTTAGCAGCAAGAGGAGGGGTGGATCTGGCTATTTGGTGACCATCCTGCTGTTCCCCAAAGCCTGTTTGTACCCTTGGAGAAAGCACGCAAGCACACAGATATGGGCTGCACGTAAAGCTAAGCCCTGCATGTTCTTGTAAAAACTTAGGCCTGTGCTAAGATCATGCAAATGGAGCTTCTCTGGAGAAGTGGAATTAACCCAGCCTTCGCCTTTCTTTACAGCCAGTTAGAACATAAAAAAAAAATCCTGCAGTGGTGCTTTGGAATACTTTTTCTTGGAAAAATGGATGCTTTGGAGATAAGCAACATTATGTTTCATTTCACCAGCAAACACATCTAAACAACAGCACACTGTAAAACACTGATTTCTATTGTCAAGGTTGCCTACTGTAATTCCAATTGCCATCAAGAGCTTTTGAGTTTTTATCTCAGTCAATAGAGATAAACATTTTGTGCCTATTAACTCAATTAAAATGTTGTGCATCACAATAGCAATTAACAGCTTTGGTCTCTGCAATATCCTGTTTACTAAAGCAATTTTTGCTAATCTGTGACTATTCTGAGGCTTGAAGCTTGTCACCTTGTGCTGCACTGCCCTTTTTGGCCTCCTTTACAGTGATAAACTAGGTTATTTTAGAAAAAAATCAGCTTGGCATACCCTCTGTTTCAAACATCTAGCTGGAGATATCCATAGAAGACCAAGGGATATAGGGCATAATTATCCTCAACACAGAAGAAATTTCGAAGTCTTTCATCAACACTTGGATTTCTAAGTAACTTACCTGTATTGGCAAATTATATCCTTAGTCAGAAAACTCCATTTAACCTTAACAGCAATTTTGCCCCTTGGTCCACCAGCTGCTTGAAACCCCCCTCAGTCCTGTGCCTGTCACCCTTGACTTCAGGATTATCCATGACAAACAACATGATATAAAGCAAAACTAACTTAATCTACCCTGAACTGGGATGGGTTTCATGTAGGAGAAGAACACTTAACGTGTTCTAGCCCAGCCAGATTTTTATAAATCACACAAACCAAACACAAGAGCTTTCATTTAAGGGTAAAATCTTTACTGACCTATAGCTTCATTGACTATGATGTGAGCCTTCATTAAGAAAGAGGTATGGTAGAAGGAAATCTCTGTGGCTACTTTTGATTTTAATGGAGCAGATTGCCACATTCATGAAAACCAACTAGTTCCTACTGACTATTAGCACCTGATTCTGCTGCCTGCTCTGAAGGGTAGACCTGTGAGGCTGATGGCTGCTTAACTTCAGTCATTAGTGTACTAAAACGGCCTATCTTAAAAGTCTTTTAAACTACTATCTATATTAGAAGTCCTGGGTGTGATTCTTGAACACGAACTTCCAGATGCAGGACATATTTTATTTACAGGTGGGAAGTAAAAAAAATCCAAGAAAAACTCTGAAAAATCAAAAGGTGATAAAACTGGAAGAGGTGTGAGTTGCCAGAAGTAAATCAGATGAATATAATCCAAAAGTCTTCTACTCAGTTTAAATACACATTTTTGAACTATGGGCTACTTAACACGTTTACCTATACATTAACATAATCAACAGCAGGAAATTGCAAATTACAGCTGAGTAGGAAGTAGATAATTCTGACAAAGTTAAAAAACAAGTGACTTTAACAGTGTCACTTTGACTTCCTCTGCAGGGCTTAGGAACGCTTTCAAACACGCACAGTTCCAAAAGATCTGAAGCATAATTCAGACATATTTAATTCTGTTGGATTCACCTTTAAACAACTTTATGTATTTTCATCTTCTATATGTATTTCCATACATATAATTCAGCACACTGGACTTTCCTCTGTGTTATCTACATCTATGACAATATCTTTTACTGGAAAACAAACAAATAAACAAAACATCCATAAAGCCTTATTTTTATTTTCACTTGCAATTTCCTCAAAGACCTTCCCTTGCTGCTGTGGGAAGTCCTTTAGAGTTACTACAGTATTGCCACATTATTTTCTACAATCCGTGTAGCTGTAAGGGGAAATAATTCACATTGGCTGCAGATCCACCGGCTCACATGTGCTTAGCATTCATGTAAAATCAAGGACACGTAAAATCATATCATATTAAACTTAGTTCTGATATGCCTCATTTTACAATGTTAATTGACACTGTATGTGCCTAATTTATATTATATTAAAAATATGTCTATGTAAAAATTATTTAGAAGATATATCTGAGAATATATTTGGACATATACATGCTGACAGAGGTTTATACAGATATTTGGACACATGTTTATGTGACTATATACCTGCACACATACAAAGCAAGGTTATAGAGTTTCATTTAAAAGCTCCTAAGTGACTGTATTGTCAAGCATTTTGCTGAACTCTACTGTTATACAATAAGCAAACCCCAAAGACGGAAGGTTTTAAGGGAGGAAGGCTGGAAAAGTAGTTAAGGCCAGTTCTGAATAAAGGAATGCCTCAGGGTATGAGATTCATTTGTCTTTGTACTAATGGGTTTATGGCTTTCTTTTCAAACAGCCAGCTGGGGCCGGGGAAGGGGTGGGTAGGTAAAAAGGAATTGCTAATCCCTGCTGCTGCCCTCCCCATCTGCGCCCATCAGATCGGGCACTGGGTGAGCGGCCGCTGCCTGCCCCTCTTCTGCCTGCTTCCCCCTCTGCCTGCCCCCTTCTGCCTGCCCCCTCTGCCTGCCCGTGCAGTCGGACAATGCCCGGCACCAAGCCACCGGCAGCGGGAAAGTCATAGGTCAGATCTCTGCAGGACAAAAGATGACATGTAGAGAAGAGCATCTATCTTGTGATTTGTGGTCGAGGCAGAAATATCCGAAGTGCTGATGTCTGCCAGGTCATAGGCGACAGGGTGTACCCTGGCTCAGCTCTTCCCACTTCAGCAGTTATCCTAGCTCTACGTTGGAGAATTATCCTCTCATTTTTGTTTTCCTTCCCTACCTCTGCAGAGAGCCAAACTCAAGCCATTCTTAGCATTGCTCTGCCTGTGTAGGCAATATGCATACTGTCTTGCTAATCTGCATGAAAGTGCTTGGGTATGGAAGGGAAACAGCAAGACATCTTATCTTTGAAGAGATCTCGAGGCCTTTGAGTTTACTGTTGTTGCAGTCATTATTGTTTAGCATATCCTTGAAGGTTTGGTCTGAGGGACAGCTGGTGGGAATGCAATTTAGCTTGTTAAAATGCAGCAATTATTTAAATATACACCAGGCAGGAAAGCAGAGGCAGAGTGAGTTTCCTCTGTTAAAGTGTTAAAATATGGGTCTTTCTGGAGGAAAAAAAGAAGAAAGAAAAAAAAAGAGAGAGAGAGGGAGAAAAAGAGCAGTACAATCTGCAGAAATCACATTACAAAAAGAAATTCAAGTACTTTCAGGCCTGGAAGCAATTTTTTGTATTGTTGTCTGCAGTTGTTCAGCTGCAGCTTAAATCTAGTTTAGTCTTAAAAGTTTTGTGTGAGAGAATGAAGTGAAAGAGAAGCCGCCCTCCCTGTTTGTCAGGGAGGTCACTGGCAAAACCTCCAGTGTAAACAGTGATGCTCCTGTAATAGCACTTATTCACTTGGGGAGGTCTCTTGGTGGTACAAACCTGATGTTTACCAGCGTGGCTTGTCAGTACTATGTACTTGCAAACACTACAGCAATAGGAGCAAAGCACATCTAGCACAGATGGAGCCTTGGAGTGACCTTTCTAGTTAAGAATTAGAAACAAGGATGCCACCAGCAGAAGGAATATTGCTATGGGTGAGTGCGGAGTGTGGTGCAAGGCAGCTATAGCCCAGTGATTTCTAATCCCAAAGCCACACTTGGCTGTCAAATCTCAGCACAAGTACTCCAGCAAAAATTCTGGCTCTGACTTGTACAAGGATGGAAACTCCTGCACCTCTGCCTGCAACTGTGCGGCTGCAAAAAAAAAGCCAGGACTGTGGCTGTGGTTCCCAGAGTCTGTGAGCTGGAGGAAGCTGGAACTAGCAGCAGAACATCTGCAGGGGGGAGCATCCAGGGGAGAGAACCCAGGAAAACGGGAAGCACTCCTGTTTTTCTGAGCAGGCTCCCCTAGGCACAGTAGGAAACATGGCGTTTGGCCTCATACAGTCACACCACTGACACCCAAAGGGTATGGAAAGAATTTCTTTCCTGAGTGCAATCGGTATTCTCCAGTGGGATTTGAAAAAGTGTACAAGGGCTGCCTTGGTGCAGAAAGGCTAATACATGCTGCCAGTGCCTGACGGAGCTGGTGTGCTGCTGCCCTAGCGTGTCCACCAGCTCAGATACAGTCCTTTCCCAAACCCCTCCCGAAGGCCAGTAGCTCTGCTCGCTTCCTTTTGCTGGCCAGGAGCCAAATGCCACAATTTGATTCAAAGTATCAAGGAAGACCTCCTATGGGGCTGGTTGCTGAAACCCAGAAATATCACATTGTTGAGGGGAGAGGGCTAGCTGCTACCAGATCAGCAGCAATATCTGCTAACGCTGCACATTTCTCTGCATCAAGCATCACTGACATTTTATCCTCTGGTTCGTAATAACTCTTTCAATGCCACGGGCCTGCCACAATTGCTTCACTAACACCTGCCCTCAAAAAAAATCAAGTGCAAATCGAAGGCCTGCTTGTTAGAGCCAATGATCCCTTTCCAGAGCTTGTGACATTCCTTGCCTGTAAAGCATTGCTGTCACTTTCCAATGGCATTCCAGTTAATTTGCATTCGAAACAGTTCACCACGAAGAGGTTAACACTGTAGCAGCCTTGCTTGATGGATCAAATTCTTGCAAAAGCAAGGATCTCCTTGCTTTGTTCTTTAGTGGGACGCATACAGCAAGAAGCAGCCTTAACACTGCAGGATCTGCTGTCCTCTTTCCACCAGCACCCTCGCACTCCTCACGGACTTGAAGGCAGCGGGGCTTCAGCTTCCTCCCTGTTTGCATTTTGTCCCGGCAGGAACAATCTCACTCTTTCATGCTGTCCCAGCAGCAGCTCCACATCAGTAGACTCTACCCCTGTGGGGCCCCGGATCAGGGACAGCAGCAGCTACTGCTACTTCTGTGCCATCAGGCAGGACAGGGAGAATGTGCCTTGCCTTTTTGCAGGGGAGGGAAGCCTGTGATTGGCAAGAAATCTGAACAGATGCCATTTAGTTGGCACAGAAATGGCTCTTCAGTTCTTACTATTGCCCAGGCAGTCTGTCGAAGAATCCCGTGCTAATCCCAAATCACTTTCATACCAACAGTTTTGCTTCTTGTGATCTGTACACATCACTGGCACCTTTATTTAAAACCTCATTCAAATATTACATGGAAATGCTCCGTATCATTCCCTGGCACTGGGTCCTGCAGGCAGGGAATAGCTTGCAGCTGTGCCACCAAGCTCTGCCAGCCTCATGCCTGGATGGTCTCATGCAGCTCCTCACCAGTTCTGTGCTCTCACCCACTCTGGCTTCTTGACACTTAAATTTGCAATTACAATCACAGCCAGGTAGTCCCATATTTACAGCAGTCTAAAGTTATCTAATGTTTATCATTCAGAACAAATTGCCTTGAGTTGGAAATCTCTGATTCTTATGGTATGCCCTTAAAAAAGGAAAATTTTCAACGTGGAACAATCAGCCATTGAAATGACCTCCCCAGGGAAGTAGTGGATTTCACAACATTGGACATTTTTAAGATTCAGCTGGACAGGGTGCTGGGACATCTTGTCTAGACCATGCTTTTGCCAGGAAAGGTTGGACCAGACTAATTCTCCAGCTCCCCTTCCAGCCTGGTATTCTATGCACCCATAACAGACATAGGATATAGTCTGGTGAGCTGAGACATAGCTGATAGTGGAAGGTGCCTGGGATATGCCCTGAGGCTTCAGGTTTATCAGCACTGTGGCTGGTGCCCTGGAGGAGGTCTCTGTCTCCTCTGCCCCTCTCCACTAGTGTGGTCAGCAATGAAACACGGATGTTAATGCTCTTGAAACCAGATATGTTCAAAACTTAAAATATATTCAAGTAAACATCTGGCCAACTGTCTGAGATGTTGCAAAGGAGAGTAATTAAGCAAAGCACATGGAGGTTTGCAAAGTTGAGGAGCTTTAGGGAGCCCGCTTTGAGAAAAAAAAGACAATCCAGCAATTTTCATGTTTATGCCCCCAGCATAATAAAATTGACCTCAAACCCTTGGGCAAAAGGCAGTGACATTGGCCCCCAAAGTAGCTTAACTCTCCCAGTTAAGCAACATGGGTTGTCCTCAGAGGAACAGAAGAAAGGAGGTGTACCACAATAACACCTCACAAAACTGCAGCAAAGCAGAATGGCTGCAGCAAGCGAAGGGACAGTCCTGATCCCCCTTACCTCACCTGCTGCTCATTAGGAGCACAACATCAGTAGGGCAGGTCTGTCCCTTTTTTTGGGCCTTCTCAGTCTTCAAAGGCCTGTTTAAACCCCAGAATTTTTCAAACTGATGGCTTTGTTCTCCACAGATGGGACACAAAGGTGGAGGTTAGCATCACATTGGTTCTGTCCTGAATGAAGCCCTGAAGAAAACACCCTGGGGACCACAAGGCACCAGTTCAAAAGTTACATATCTAAAATGTCTTCCTGCAGCAAAGCCCATTTGAAAGAAATAGAACATCACAATTGTGTCATCAACATTCATTTGAGTTTTCAAACCCATTTTGCTTGAGTGCTTTTGCATCCTTCCCATTAGCATTCATTTACTGTGAGCATTCTTGTAGGTGAGTCTATAGTCAAAAGCAATATACAGGTGAGTCAGTTTTAAGCAAATATTTGAGAGCTTTAACTTGATGTGCATTCTGACCTCAAATTAGAAGTGTTTATCCCACATAAGTCTGACAGAAGGGTTCCATAGTGGCAAAAGAGTCAGTGACCAGCCAGATCCTATCCCTGGTACCAGCAACAAACAGCTTATGCAGAAACTAAAGGTTACAAGCAACCAGCTGCAAAATTATCTGACAAATAATTCATGGGTTTGAGCAAGTTTAATGACACACATCTCATCCATGTTTAAATTCAAGCCTGAATAAAGCCAAAGCATTACTGGATACAAGTGGAAAAAAACAATTCCACTTTAAGAGGAAATTCCAAGGTTTCAAAGAAAAATCTTCTAAATATTTTCACAGCTTTCAGGAAAAAGACACAGTGTTGTTAGATTGGTTTTCTAAATCACTGTCTTTACTACTTATAGGGGCATTTTTCACCAAAAACCCTCCCATGAGGGAAAAAAAAGAGAACCTATTATGTTTCAACAAAACCATGATGTTTCTTTAGAGTCCAAGAATGATCTAAACACAATAGTGTAAATATCTAATTTTTCATAGCTTCATTCACAAGCAGCCCAATGCATCCTCCAGACCCATCAGCTGAATATACCTTGTAGTCTCAGGGATGATCAATTCTGTCCCCCAGAAGCATGAAACAGAGGCTTAGAGAGGTTAGACACCAACCATACCTTTGTGGTGTTGTTTGCTTCTGGTTTAGATTTGTCCCTATTGGCTCTGCAGCATTTTTTCCTCTTTTTTCATGAATTACTCTTGATGAATTTAAGATATGCTATCATACAGACTACAGATTTAGAACAAACAACCCTTTCATTTAGTTAATACCAGCAGCATAGCTATAAAGCTGTAATAGTTTACGACTTTCAGGACATAACCTGCAACCACAGACAATACAAATTATATTACACTGTGTTTTATTGCTCTTTGAGGCCCACTAAGAGGCTCAATGCTGTTTCATAGTCCAGAGTAGAAGCTCTTTATTCTTTTTCACACACAGCTGAAAAATACTTTAATTCTGTTACAAAATGGTGAGTTTGTTTTTTGAGTCTGCATGTAGTTCACTTACTGTAAAATGCAAACAGCACTTTCCATACAATTAAAGGAGAGCACGCATACACAGAGAGAAATGCCGTTTGCATGCATAGCTCTCTGCACAGAGAGGAGCTCCATTTTTGAAGAAAAAAGAATGATTTGATAATTATTTTCAAAGATGCGACATCTGAGAAGGACAAAACCTCAGAAATCGAAATTCTTTCCTAAAATGCCCCCTGTGTATTCAGGTTGTGTATTCAGATGCTGAAGGAATCATGAAGGCTGCTGGCGCAGCTTCTTAACCCTGCCTCTTCTTCTCTTGGCCTAAGAGTGGGCGTGGAGAGGAACAGAAAGGAGTAGCCATGTTTTCTTTAAATGGAGGCTCTAAATAAAAAATGAAGGTAATAGAGCTTCAGGAATTGCAAAGGACCAGAGGGAGCAAGCGAGCGCAAACCAGCCCTTCCTTTTAAAATGTGGAAAGGCCATGTACTTTTTCCTACTGCACCTGCTGCCTGCGCAGCGTTGTATTATTGAAGAGGACTGCAGTCCGATCTGCATATCAAATAGCTGATTTGTAGATGAGGTCATTCATTTTGTGGTCGTATGTTTGCTGTGGTGGGGATGGGCTGTTGCCTAGCAGTAGGCCACAAAGTCCCAGCAGGTTTCTTGAGTCAGCAGCCATCCTCCTCTCCCCTCACCACTCCCCTTCCCTCATTGCCAATTCAAATCCAGTCTTGACCTTAATAAATAAAACTCTGAAATGTTCGACACATTTCTAAGTTCAAAGCGCTGGTGATGTGCTGTGAATTGACAGCTTCCTTTGATGATTCATTGGTTTGGAGACTCGATAAGCAAAATACAGATGCAGAAACCTTGGTACCATGTGAATGGAGGGATGATAGATAGCGCCTTGCTGCAAAAACACCCTCCAAGAGGCTGGGGATCCCTTGATGCCTGGGTATGCTGCTCCACTGTTAAAACATGGAAGAGGGGATTAAAAGATCAGCACCACATTTATTTAAGTATTTAAACACATCAGAAGCGGTTTTGTAAAATTTAAGCTAGTTTTCGTGTATGACTCTCAGGGAATCAATTATGCCTTTCCTGTTAATTTTGACAGCCACTTCACAGTGGGCAATGCTTATTTGAAACACTTTTTAAGAGGTATTTTCTTCTTTCAAAAGAAGCTAAAGCTACTTACTTGTTAAGTACAGCACATCAAGCTGGTGGAAACAGAAAAAGAAATCAGTCACCGTTTCAAATTAAAAAGAGAAAAGAAAGAATCCAGGGCAAAGAAGATGAAAACACTGGAGTACAAAGCTGCCTTTAGAAACTGCAGTACATATATGTTGTCACCCGTTGGTGTCTGATAAGTTGGCAGAAACTGCAGTTTAAGTGCTTTTATTTTAGGAGTGATCTGCTGACAAAAGACACATGTGCAAACCATGCCATTTAGATGAAGGAGTCATATTCACTTTTTGCAAAGTGCAGTTTATTTATTTTTTCCAGATTATAATGTTTTCTAGGAAGAAAGGAGTACAAAGACCCCTCAGCCCTAAAACAAAACCAAACATCTCAGCACAAATTGGAGCCTTGATAGCTCAAAGCAAAAGCCTCACAAACATCGATTAGAAGCAGGAAATGTCTAATGGAAAACTTACAAACATCTGATACATGAAAGGGAAGGCACAAAACAGAAAAGCAGAGGCATGAACAGCTAATTGCTGTAGATTCCTCACAACATTCCCTGAAACACAGCAAGACACACCAGCCAGCTCCACAGCACCGGGGTGTACAACCGCCATTAAAGTATTAGTAAGAACACTTAGACAATGGGTGCTTAAAAAAATGCAATACTTTGGACAAAATGAAGTTGATTCTGCCTGTGACCGAGTTCACAAGGGTGCTTAGAACGTGGCCGGAGGTATCCTGGCATGCTGCTTCTCAGCTAATCCCTGTTATGAAAGCTTGCAAAGAGAATAATATTTAAAATTATTCTTACTATTCACACTGAAACCTAGCTGTACGAGCAAGTTATATATCTTGCCAGTTATTGTATATGTATTCAAACCTGCATCTGAAACTTGCATTTAGTTTTGATAAGCTCTGGTCCATCTGAAGAAAATGGGAAGTTTTGAGCAACAGCAATGCATTCTGCTGGAACATGGACATACACCAAGTAGCCAGCACCTATTCTTGTCCCTTGTAAATGCCTGCTGCTTGTCTGATTTGAATAAAGTTATGCCTGCTACTGTCAGAACTGAATTTGGCTCATGGTCTTCATGCAAATTGCCACTTGCCTGAATGTGTGCACCATATTAAGAATGCAAATATGTTTGGACTAGATGATTGTTCCTTTATTTGCTGTACACCCTAATTCACAAGGAGCTGAATCAGGGTAGTTTTGGTGTGTGCAAGAAGGCAGACTCAGACAAAAATACATTAAACTGTTTGTAAATAAATTAATTATGTCAATAGATCTGATCTTAACAGCCACTCTTTCTGATGTTGTGGGTATGGTTCCTTGGACATAGCCAACAGAAAAAAAAAAAAGAATATTTGTTTTTTTTTGTGTTTTTTTTTTTTTTTTTTTTTTTTTTTTTTTTTTTAAAGTCACTCTTCAGGAAATAAAGTACCTTTAGCTCACATCCAGATTTCCAGAATTTCCTGTCTCTGATGTTTTGAGTTCTGAAGGCCAGAATGTACCATTTTATCTGAATTTCAAGTCACAGACGCTCTGCAAAGTTAATTGCTTATATTTATCTATTGGAAAGGCATCCAACATTGAGCTGAAGACATCTGGAAATCTAAAAAACAATCCCTCGTTTATAATTTGTTCAAATGAGTGATAACCATGCCCATTAAAAATGTATATCCTATTTCTCATTTGAATTTCTATGATACACTTTTTCATTCCTTCTCACTTCCAGCTGTTATTCTGGAACTTTGCCAACCTTCTGTGAGGCGCTTGGAAAAAAAATGTAAAAATTAACATCTGAGAAAAGAGAAATGAAACCCCACCATCAAAGTAGCATTACTTGATGCCAGAAAATATTATTATTATTAATAATAATAAATACCTTAGCTAAAAAATTGATTCAGTGAATTTGTACATTTTTATTTTGCTTTTATTTTTTCTTGCACTCATTTAAAAAAAAATATTTGAAATTATTTCGAAGGAAAGGCTCTGAAAATTAATGACACCCTATTTTGTAACGAAAAAAAAAAACAACCAAGAAACAAATACAAAACAAATCCAAAGAAACAAACAAAATCTTTTGGGCCATATTTTCAGAGCGTGCTATTCTTTCCTGTGGGAAAATTCACACATTCCTTACACTGAGATATTAAGTTTGAACTTTCAGTCATTTAATTAGTTCCCAATTCAACAAAGCGTTTAAGCATGTTTTCGAAGCACAAAGCACTTAAGAACATTCTTATTCTGTCCCTGAATAGGGGCGGAGTGCTGAATCACACTGGGAACTCTCACGGCAGAGCCCAGGGCAGCCTGGTAGGCCACAAAGCCTGCAAGGATCTCTCTGTTTTTATTCCCCAGCAAGAAGGGGTATGGTACTGATTACATCACGCTTGGAATTAAAGCCAGGCCTAGTCTGAAAACGCAAAACTTTTTTTGCAATGCTATATAGTGTCGCAGATTTATAATATAAAATTAAAAACACACGTCTGCCATGTGGAAAAAAAAATCTATTGGGGATTGACATTTTCTCACTTTTGGCAAGTATAAATTTTAATATGTGTACAGATACTAAGCAAGAATCTGATAAAGCTTTACATTATAACTGTGCAACTAGACTTTTACTGTCGTTTGGATATATAGGTTATGAAAATGTAGGTAAATGCAATTGCATACACAATCAGAGAGAAAAGTACAAAATATAGGCTTTCAAAATCTTCAGCTGCAAGGTACCAGAGTGATGTATGCCCACAAAAATATACACACACACTCACGCACATACAGCACACAGGTGAACCACGACAGTGTCTTGGAGAATCAAATAAAAAGGTGATGCTACATATCAAACAGATATTTCAAATACAATTTCAGTTACATTGACAATAGGATTGCCTTATCAGTAATATTTTCTTTTCCATTTATGCCTATGCCAAAAAAATCTTGTATTTGAAGCTATGTTTTCCCTTTTTTAGTTTGTCCCTGAGTATTCAGCAATATTTTAAACTTTACACTGTATGCTAAGATAGTGATATTGCCATTTATGATTATTCCATATCAGGTTTGTATCTAAAATAAGTCTGGCTGAAATTTAAACACTCAGACTTTTGCTTCCAAGACTCCTTGTGGTATCAACAAGGAATGTAGGTTTGAACCCATTTCTGGATAGCCTTTTCAACAAATACCTTTAGCAGCCCTAGAGGTAGCAATCAGTTCTCTATAGAGATAAGCACTTAGCAAATGAAGAAAGCAAAGAATTAATGGGATTCTTAAGAATTTGGGACCTGCCTCCCTCCCTGACACAACACCACACTGGTTTACGCTGCTGTAACCCCGGATAACAAAACATTCAACTGGGCTGCTTAGTTTAAAGTTCACCTTCTGCGTGTCAATTCTTTAATTATATTTCTTTGTACTGTTTCAGTGTAAAGCTTTAAAGATTGCAAATCTGATTTACTGTTTGCATATTGTTTCCAGTTCTCGTGATACGAATTCTGAAAAATAATTGATTATACTTGATGATGTCAGTTAATGTTCAGTTGGAGTAAAAATATCAGGAATCAGATAAACATTTATTTCACTTAAAAATAATTTCTACAGTGCCTCAAATATATATATATGCATATACAGAAACACTGTTTTCAAGTCAAAAAGGGGATTTGTAATGCAACCCAACTGAAAAAGTCTATTTGCCCAGACTAAAATTCTGTTTCATTTCAACAAATGGTATTTTTTTTTTAAGAAAAATGTTTCAATAGGTTAAGAAATTTTACTGCCAAATGGCTTTAAGCAGGAAAAAAGGAATCCTGTATGTTTCATCAACATGGGCTGCTAAAGCCTTAGGAAGCAGGAACTGTGCTTACACAGACAAAGATGCCCATCACACATACGCTAGCGTGGAAATGTCAGCCATTTTTATGCACACCCTCACCAAGCGCAGGCTGGAGCTGCCCTCACTCCACCATGTCAGCCCATCTGCTTTCCTCTTTGCCCCGAGAGTGCCTCCACTCAAGCAAACATCCTCTGGCTTACTACAGGCTCATCGAGGAATGTTTTCTTTAGAAGAGAAACAAATGAGGAATCATAAAAAAAAATAAAAAAAACCATATTTTCCAAGCAAGACAAAGAAATGTGAGGCTCATCCTGCCTGCCTTGCTTGAGAGAGCTGCTCTGCATTCAGGGGTTAGCCTGGGTGGAGAATGATGCTGTTGTCTCACAAAGGACTCATGTTGAGCTGAATCTTTGATTACAGGACAAGTGCCTGCATTAGGCCCCTCATTGCGCTCACATTCTGCTCCTGCCATTTGTACAAAATTTCTGAGTGATCTCTTTGTGAACATGAACCCCAGCTGAATCAAAGACGAGCTCCTTCCCCACCCCTCCCTTATTTTTCCCAGAGCACCCCTTTCCCCTTTCCCTGCTCCTCCTTTCTCTCCCTCTCTTCTTTCAGACCCTTCACCAGGTTAGGAAAAGGGACTGATATGGATCTGAAAAAGTCTAATGAATGGTAAACCCTGAAAATAGAGGTGGAGGTGGCTTTTGGTGCCTTTTAAACTTCCCCCTCAAATTCTGTCATGTTTCCTACACAAATAGTGCATAACCTCATGCTTTTTTTAATAGGATTTATTCTTGTCGGTGCTCTGTATACCCTGCCACACTAGATAGAGGACTTCAGAGCTGTTGCTGTAACCATGGCCACTCCTAATTCTCAACTCCTGGCAAATTTCTCCCTGTGCAAAAGGCAGTGTGAAGGAGAGGTGCACCAGCAGATGCACAAACATGATAACCCTGCATCTCTCAGAGCAAATGACTGTGTGCCTAAACCCTACTGAATTTGTAGGTGTTATCTGAGCACACCCTTTTAGCAAAATCACTTCTCAGCATCTGCAATGTGGAAAACAAAGCAAATATATAATAAACCTAGATTAAAACCCAGCTTCAGTCAAATGTCACACAGGCTTCATGCAGGGTCTGGAAGCTGGATTTTTTATGCATCTGCCCAAATTGAAAAGGTTATTTCACTGTCTTCAGGATGACTCTTGAGCTGAAGGCAAAGTGGAGAGTTTCTGTCCTGAAAGAAGGGGAGTTGCTAGGAGATAAGTCCAAGATTTCAGACAGCATTGGTTGGAGTTATCTCTAATTGACAGCTGCTTACCCTAAGGGTCTAATTCTAACCTTGAGACCAAAACCATAATGAGAGGGCAGCTTTCCTTCACCCCTGTTTTCTAGCCAGGGCAAGGAGATTACGGCAGGCCTGTTCTTCTCTGGTTTTTGTTATGCTTCTTTTCATGGGGCAGCCCTGTGAGGCTCAGAGCCTGCTGTGCTTTCTGAGGCTATAGTTTGTATCAGTGAGCCCTGTCTGATTCATACCACCTGAATAAACTTGCTCTTACAGTTAAGATTGTCTCACTTTTTTTTTTTTTTCTGGGAGGTGGGAGGGGTGCAAAGAAATTCTCTTAAACATTAAATGATTTAAAGACTTATTTTTTTAAGCAGATACTTTAGTGTGCAGTCTACTGTTAACCCTTTTTCAAGGGGCTTTATACTGCCATTGTTAGCTTTAAATCCAGTCCGTGCTGTTAGCAAGTTGCTGTTATTTAGGACTCAAAACCAAAGAAAGAGAAACAGTTAGAGAGAAGTGATTAACAGAGTCAGGAAAATAAAGTGGGATAGGTCTGGGGGAGGTTTTGTTTTTCTTTCTTTTTTTTTTTTTTAAGGGGTTAGACTTGTTTGGATATTGATATATGAAGAAAATCTCTGAAAAATCCAAATTATATTTTGGTCGGACTGTCCTATAAACAGCAGAACAGATTTTCGGATCCCTAAGTAAAATTTTCTTCTCATCTGTACTGATAAAAAACTGTCCTTCCTCCTCTGAACTTACTGGAGCTACTCTGGATTTATATTAGAGCGCCTTAAAGCATAATTTGGCTAAACATTTCCAGAGGGACAGTTATGAAAAGGGAATGCAGCAATGTTTAGAAACCCATGCGAAAAAGAAGTAAAAAAAAAAAAAAGAAATATAATTAAAAAATGAAATATATCCCAAGAATCTTCTTTTTATAAAATAATCCCATGAATTCTTGAATCACTTTCAAGTCTAATGATAAAAATTACTTGTTCTGCAAAATTTCATAAGTAGGTAAGATCAATTAAAAATTTATATATCCAGCTGCATCCAAAATCTGCATCCTTTGCAGTGCTCATCCTTTTGAAGGATAAAACAAGGAGGAACTAGTTCAGAAATGCCACATTGCTGTAGGAATTGCCTCTGACAGACACTGTGGGGTTTAAGTCCCCATATCTGAACCCATTTCCTGTCACTCTACATAAGAGCAGGTAACCAAGTGGGAAGCAGAAGCAAACAGCAGCCCCAGTGTGTATTTTCTAGCAGGCAGAGAGGATAGTCTCAGCCCCTTCATCCTCAGGCTCAAAAGCCTGCTAATTTTGAATAGTGTTATGGTATGTAAATACCTCCTCTTGAGAAATGCGCTGAGACTACAGGCTTGCTCCACAAAGACTGACTGCTGGTGCGGATGTTTTCAAAGTTAGCAGTGTGATCATTTGGATTGCATTATGGTATTCTTATTCTGGAAGCAGAGTCCACTGGGCAAATTAATTTCTGAAGGAATAGCTGAATGCCTGCCTGCCAAAGTGGATAATGAGTGTATCGCCAGTGAGTCAGAGGGGAGTCAGCAAGGGAGGCTGGACAGTGATAAAACAGCATAGAGGGAAGCTCAGACCTTGGCATCACTCTCATCTCTGCTCTTGGGGGAATGTATAAAAAAGACAACATCCAAAGCCCTTAAAAAAATAGTCTTTAATGAGTCCCATAGAATGAACCCATAGAAAGGATTCTGTGGAGGCTGGAGGAATTTGAAAACACAGGGACAACCAACCCAGTAATGCATACATGCATAGCCATAGATGCTGGAAACCAGTGAATCTCATTTTCAGCTTCATTTTTTGCTGTTTAAATTATTACCTATATTTTCCTAATATACCAAGTCCTCTTATGGACTACTGCCTCTGGAAGTCTGAGAATTTTATATCACTTAAATTGAATTTGAGTATCCTTAAGGCTTCAAATAAAACTAAAAATATACTTCAGTGGCATACTTCTAATAGTGTCTATTTCTATAGCAATTTCACTTATCATTTAATAAGTTGCATGGACTTGAAAACTAATGCTTGTACTGATGGGCAATTCAAATTTTGCAGAAACTGCTGCAAGAATATTCACAAGATTTGCTCTCTTGATCCTCAGAACAACTTCTGTTCTTAGCACTGTCTTGGTAAAGTTACCTAAAATATTTGTTTCTCCATCTGGAACAATGAGAATAATGAAAATCAACTGCTCCCATGAAGAACTGTGATCTTCACAGCAGAAAGCAAAAAAGGAAACGACACAGAAAAAGAAACATGATCTTCACAGCTTCCAGAACTGCAATATAAAATTAGGAGAACTGTCATACAATTTCACAGGGATATCAAGGACTGTAAGGCACCTAAACTCTCTGCATGGGTTGCTGTAATAGACCTCTGTACCTGAGTTAGGAAATCCTGCAGTGCACTTCACTTTCCTGGCCAGGACAGCTGGTCAACCTTAGGGAAAGAAAGAAAGAAAAGATGCTTCACTAAGCAGGCTTGAAAAAGTTGCTGAGCTCAGGAGTAAGAGGAGGGGACTGAAAATCTCAGGATTTGGGGACCTTGTCCTCATTCACAGTGTCACCAGCATTCAGTCATTTTCATTAAGTCAGGACTGGATTGTATAGAGGCTTGGTGCTGGTGAGGTAGCTCTGTACAGCCCCTCATTTGTAAGCTACAGAGGTTGTTGCAATTACTTTTCTTATTGGTCTAAAGAAGATTTCAGAACCAACATGTATCTAAAAGATAAATAACAAGAGCAGTCAGAGAGGGTTTAATTCTGCCCCCACTGAAACCAGTGACACTATTTAAAGGTTCCCAGTTTACAGCTGTGGAGGTAGCCTATATGCTACAGTTTCCAAATGTGACCATGTGTTGCAATAGCTGGTCAGTGATGCTCAATTTTTCCATTTTTAATAAAGGAAGATACATACTTTAACAAGCTCCAAAGAATAAATCTCTGCATGTTCAAATCAGGGCATGTATCTACTTTTGTACATGGCATCAAGTTGTACTGTCAGTAAGAATTTCCCCTTCTACAAGTTTTCAGATATCTAACACCTGCATCTATTCCTTCCAAAGACATTTTTAGCTTACTAGATATGTGACACAGCAGAGCAAAAAAAAAAAAACTTCTGCAAGTTCTGCCAAGAGAATTAGCAACCCTTTGATAATTAGTAAACTAAATCTAACCACAGGATATAATGATGTTGCTCTCATCTTCAATAGACTAAAATATTTGAATACAGTTCTCCTTATGTGGTATTCTAAGCTCTTTCTCCTAACATAGGCAATTTTTTTTTGTTTTATTAGACACTGAAAAACAGTTTGTGCCTTCCACAGTATTCTGTGTATTATTATATTTACTCTTTTTTTCTCAGCTCCTAGAAGTCCTCCTTGATGTACAACACTGTGTTTTGAAAATCAACATCTTGCTTCCTGCCAGAGCCAGTAGATATGCCAGCCAGTATTAGCTGGTTTCTACTTTTTTCTCTTTGTTCTAGGAGGGAGAAAAAAAGGTAAAAAAATTTGCTGACTTTAGATCTTAGCCTATCAGATGAAGACTTACTGGTGCATTAGAGGCCTATTCAAAACAGGGCTTTTCTTGCAAAGGGAGCCCCAAACAATTGGTAATGAGGACAGATTCTGAATTGTTTGTGAGCAGCTGCTTAGTAGGTAAGAGCTTGTTTGGATTCAATTGAACAGTGTTTTTAGAAGCAGTTACTGACCCCTGACCCTTCCTACAGACTGGGTTGATGGGATTAGGGAAAGCTAGCTTTCAGCTTACACTTGGCTATAACAAGCTGGCAAGAGATAACATACTTTTTAATTATCAAGTTACACCTCTGCCAAAGTTTGTCTGTGAATTTACCAAATGGGTCAATGAACTATAAGAAATCAAGCTAGCCTATGGGATAGTGCTTAGATAAGAAAACAGTCTTGGGGGAGATATAATTAATACATTTATGTGGGGTATTTTTCCCTTGCAAATATTTCAGATTTCTAATCTGGCTCTACATGCCTCTTATATTCATTATAGAAGCATGTTGTATGTGTTACTTATGCCAGTGCATCTTATAAGGTAAAAAAAAAGGCCTACATTACTTTTAAGAGTTGACAAAAAAGTAGCCAAGATAAAAAAAAACACCCATGCAATACACAAAGTTAAAATTGAAACAACAGAGTAACATTAAATTTTGAAACTTAATTTGTTCTACCATTCTGAGTCTGGAGTCTTACAAAAATACTTACTATTGGCTAGAAGCCAATTTGCCTAGCAGTCTACAACCACAAGAAAGTGAGACAACTGTGGCTTTATTCACCTGGAACAATTAAAGATAATTTCTGACATAATAATAATAATAAAAAAAAAATAATCCAAAGGCCGTAGGGATTTTATGCCTTAATTTTAATTAGTTAAACATAAGCCAAACTTATAAAGCTTAATTATTTTGAATGATTCTTTGCCTATTTTCTTCCAAGGCTGAAGTGTAAAAGATTCTCCAGTTCAAGTTATTTAGGGTCTGTAGATTTTTTAGTTCTCCGCTCTTCTGATATATGTCATGTCTATTATGGGAGCATTCAGTTCTGGGAAATTCTTGGTAGAATAGCCATAAAATTTATACTCACCCAGACTGACCCTTTAATGGATTCTAGAATTTATTGATAAAATAAAGCATGGTGAGCAGTGCCTCTTAGTAAGCAGTACAGATAGGTTGAAAGCCACAGCATGGGTTGGAAGCTTAGGTGGATTGTTCAAGGGGGCTTGGAGCTGCATAGCTGTGCTCTTCATTGCTGAAGGGCACCACAGACTCGGCAAGTTTCTGTCACACTTGGGATTTCTTGTGGTAGTTCTTTCAAATATCTTTTATATCAGGGAATGAGGGTCTCAAGCCCAGGCTTCATTTCTAGTTACACCAAATTTCATGTCTTAGCTGGAGCAAGCCACATATCACCTTTAAAACAGAGATGACGTCTAAGAGTGAAGAGCAATTCTGAGCTGGGCAAGATATTCTGCATCCTTGAGTCTTCCTTTTACCATGAAGGTTACCATTTACCACCACCAAGCAGTGTTCTGCTGCTCTTTCAGAAGTTACTTTATGTTTTTTCCTTTACCCCATCAGAATCCTGCTCTTCTGAATCTCAGTGCCCTAATGGTTAGACACCATTTAATTTCCATCCTAAAGCTATTAATAGCTTGTCTATACCCATTAGCTCCTTTGCCAGTAATGTCTTTTAGTTTGAACAGTGTTTTGTCTCCCCTGCTGTTTGCTACCTGAACATGTTTTTATATATGGCAATCACTTCTTGCCTCAAACTTTGTTTTGCTAGGGTAAATAAGCCAAAATTTTAGACTCTCTTGATATTACTACTTCCCTGTCTTCCTGAGTTTCTCTTACACCAGTTTTAGCCTGTTTCTATTTAAATTTTTCTTTCTTAATGTGAGGATCCAGAATTGTATGCAGTGTTTTGGATGACACCTCATAAGTGTCTGCTGCTGTGTAAATACTTATACATCTCAAGACTATATCTGCTAAGCTGCCCCCTTGCTGGTTTTCCAGGTCCTCCCTCTCCTTGGTTATTTAAAAGTGGTCCACTAAAGTGGTCTAGTTTATAAAAGAAATGTAGTAATTGAGTTTTGTGTTGTTTAATTTCATCCTATTTCTATTTCAGTCTTCAAGGTCATTTTGCTTTTCCTGTATAATAATCTAATAATGTATTGACAATGAAAATGGAAGGCACAGAAGGAAAGTGTAGCAATAGAAGAGATGTGTGCAGAGATCAACCTTAGTCTGCCACAACTGGTCTTCCCAGGCTGCCTCTGTAGCCAATGGATTGAAAATAGCTTATCTAGAAGTCAAGTCAGAGCAAGAGCCTCATGACTTGGTATGAATTGTACTTGATGGAGTTCATCCACCATTTTGCAGGAAGACCCCAGAGAAATTAGTTCCGCTGAAGTTGTCTTTTTGAACACCCCCAATATCTCTTTAATTTACTTTCTTCACCCCTATATTAGTATTGTTTGTTGCTTAGTAAGTTTGGAAATATTAAACAGGATTAATATACATACGCACACAGAGAATAGGTGATTCTGCAGTAGATTTCCTCTAGCCAGACACCTCATCTCCAGTGTTGGAAACTTTATGGGAGCTCCATGTGTTCTAATGATATAATTCATCTGTGGATCCTAGTCTCTTCAGTAAACTGCTTTTGCAGTGGTAGTATACCAACTGCTGTGCTGAGGCTCACATTACCTATTTTAAAAAAGTCCAAAAGAGACACCAGTATCTAGTGTTGCATAATTTCATTCAAATTTCAACTGCTGAGGTCAGGCTAAAGGATTCTGTAGGTGCTAGGATGACTGTTCTTAGTACAGGCACTGCATTTGTATACTGTTACACAGTAATACACGTTACCAGGACTGCCAAGGGATTGATAGATTTATTCCAGCCAATTGATATGGGAATTTGGGTTTCATATACCTATTCTTTGAAATTTGTGAGACTGCAGGTTATCTGAGTAATGTCAATTTGAATTTAATAAACTGTTTTGGAATAATGTTCACTTGGATTGTGGATGTCTCTTATTTGCTTTCCAGTATGTAATTCTATGTTAAAAAACAAGAGCATTATTGAAAACTGAAATAATGTTTACATTTTTTTTTGCCAAATATAAACTGTCCAAATCAAATGTGGAGCTTTCATGTGTATTTCATCCTCAATGCAGTCTTTCAACTTCCTGAAATTTTCTCCATCTGAGCACATACCTGAAGAAAACTTTAACTATTTAGTCTGATTTACTTTATGAGGTCAGATTCAGTTTGACTTTTAGCAAGTCCCACTTTTGCCAAGTCTCACTTTAGACCTGCATTTCTTGACTTCGAAGTCATTGTTTTCTTTGGTAATCAGTCATTTTTTTCCATTCCTTGTAAGCTGTTTACTTATGTTTAATGTAATTTTCAAGATGGTTATTCTTCCACTTAGGCCTGGAAAGTTCTTGTACAACATTATTTTTCTCCTTGCCTGGCATACAGATTCCAGATAGTTTTAGCAGGTTTGACATGGAGACATTCCAGGCTGCCTCCAAAATCAGATCCTGAGTTCTTTAGTTCAGCTGGACTCCCTAAATAGTTACCTTGGGTTGCATCCAAACTCAGCAGCTTGTGCACCCGGCACAGTGCCTGCACTCCCAGTTGCTTGATACCTAGATAGGGCATGGTGTCAGAGGAGGTGCCTTTCCCTCCTGACTCATGTGCCCAGATTTCCTTAACATCCAAATCAAAGTTCAGAAAGGGAAGGGAGCAGATGCATGCCAAGGTTTTGCCCTCATACACTTGGGAGATGGCCAAGGCTTGTTTCCAGATTTGGGAGTTCAGAAGTACTCCCAGCTGTTGTAAGTTTAGATGAAGTTCTGTCTTTTTGAAATCAGAACTTTAATGATTTTTAACTATATTATTTTTTTTCATTTCAAACAAATTAAATACTGCACACTGAAGGCACTGTTAGTTAACAACAATACTTCCTCAGATGGATGTATCAATACTATTTCAGCCACTAGCACTGTTTTTCCTCCAACAGAATTCTCCTTTATGTATCTTTGCAATGACAGCACAATAATTTTTATTAGTGTCCAGATTTTATTCTAGGATCAAGAACAGACTCATTAATTTCCCAGTATTCCCAGAATTTATTTTATCCTGTATCCTACAGGTGATTTTACCCAAACAAGTATTGTCTTATTTTCTCGTCTCATGTTTCTTTGCACATTATGGATGTGCGTTTCTGGAGAATCACTTTTACTTTGATGCTATCTTTTGTCAGTGTATTATATCCACCAATACAGTCACCATCACTGAAATTTCATTCAGTGCTTCAAAGTTTCAAGTTCCTCCATGTTCTTGCCCAAGTTTCTCCATCAGAGTAAGAGCATCTTACCAATTGTACTTAATTCTACATTTAAATCAGACTTGATTCAGTTTTTCTACCATGCTCAGCTGCTTGTATTGATATTAACCCTTGTCTTGACTGAAGGAGTTAAGACCTTCAGTGTTGTGTAGGTAGCATGAAGAAAATAATGCTCCTGCACCTCATGAAGAGGATTTTCAGTCTGAATTCCTTTACTACTGTTGGGTGTTAAAAGTCTGCAGAAACACCTACTTACAAATAATTGCTCTCTATCTTCTAAGGCCAGCCATGGCCTAGTGAAGAAATAAATTTTACATCAGATTAACAGCTATATTTTTTATCACATACACAATATTTTATCTTCAAATTACAGTGTGTATCTCTATATCTCTCTTTGTAACTGGAAACTAAGAAATTTGAAGTATTAGCTAAGCGGAGTCTGTATGACATATTTTTTGCTTGTATACATGAAGTGTCTGTATCACAATGATGATACAGAAGAAATGAGATGGATAAACACAAAATATTGGATAAGAAGCCATCCTGACTCTAAGGCAACAGCATACATCTTTTTTCCTCTGTATTAACTAATAGTTTGCTGTAGGATTGCACTACCAGACCCAGGCTTTGGGCTAGTGTTTCACTCATAACTTATATCACATAGTGTTACTTTAATATTCAAAGGGAAGTCTAGCTGTTAGCTAAAACACAGACTCTGCTAATATGTTGAAATAATTTGTTACTGATAGGAAACAAAACCAAACAAGTCAAATTTTAAGCAATGCCTGTAATACTGAGATAACTGATGATTTCTGCAGTGCAGTTTCTGTGACTCTAGGTTTGCTTTATGCTTTGTATAAACTAAAATGCTTGCCTCGGTTCTGTTTATATTGATACACATATGAAACCATAAACACACACAAATATTAATACATATTGGGGAAACTTAAGTGCCATCATCCCCACTCACTCCTGGGTTAGTACTAACATGCTCTGAAAAGACACATCAGTGATTTAAACTTAGTTAAATCATAGTAAGTAATTAATTTTGGTGCATCTTTTTAACTTTATACACATGCATGTATATATGAGTATGTGAGTGAAGTAGAGGGAAAGAAAGACACAGCTGAAAGCACAGTGTGAAAGTCCCACTTTAATGCTCCAGTTTAAAATAGCCAGGAACAGTCCTGTGACTGCTAATTAAAATAGGTATGTAATTTCCCCAAATGCTTGATAATCCATTAATATAAATTATCAAAGAAAGTTTCCAAAATAAAAAATTAGCAGAATGCTAAAATTATCTTTGGTTTATTATGATCTCTTTTAAGCTAAATTAAGAATATCTCTATAATTTTTGATATTAAAGAACTGTCTTAGGTTTTGGGCTCCCCTCTCCCCATTCAGCCATATGGATTTAAAGTAAAGCAGTATGTTCATAGGAAATTTAACTTCTATCCATAAAACATATGAAATAATTATACAAAAACACTGAAGCTATGTAGTGACATTGCAACACATTTTAGAATTCATAAAAAAGCATATTTTATAAAATGCATATTTGCAAAAAAGTATGGCTTTGGAGGTACCAAACTTATCTGTGTTTTTCAGTCTTTAAGTTGTCTGAATTGTTTCTAACCCCTGAAAATCTTTTTCCCCTGAAATTTGTGTAAATGTAAATTTTTGTCATAGTTTAAAAGCACTAAAATTAATTTAAATATTTTGTTGCTTTATCTAACACTATCTAAAGAAGTTTATATATACATTTCAATATTAAAAATTATGCATTTTTCTCTTACAGCTATCCGTTTTCTGAAACAATTGGGGAAAAATATGTTAGAATTTGTGTGAAGCTTTCCATATATGTCAATGAAGGAAAAAGAAAAATCTAACTATTTGTGATACTGTATTTACAGTACTATATTATTACAGTAAAAAATGTCCAAAGACTGTGTTGAACATTTCTAGAATCTTTATGTTAGTGCAGAATGTGGATTCTAGTTATTTTACATCTGTGGGACTCAGACTAGTCCCACTCCTCTAGGGCATATCAGTATGTGCTTCACATAAAGAATAGGTATACCAGAACGGGCCTGTTTCTTTGCTTAAAATTAAATATATTCTTTTATTTTTTTCCCCTGAATTCAGGTTAGCTTTTGAATAATAATATCTTCAGTGCTTGCTTATAATTTTTGAGTCTATAGCTGAAAACTCAAAGCCCCTGTATGATGAAATAGCAGTGCCATAAAATACAACAATAGTGTCATACAATATAACACAATTGAAACAGTGTGAGTTAGTCATATAAATATTTTTTGCATATACACTCCCTCTGAGGTCTGTTCATCAGACTATGCACATAAAGGAAGTTTAAAGTGTCCTAATTTGGAGGCCAAATTTTCATAGGTAACACCTACTGAAAGTTGTTTACTTCTTTTTTACTATTTTACATCTGCCACTAATGCAATAAATGGGGAGGCTGAAAACCAAACCATATTATTAATGGTGACAGAAAGCTTTTAGCCAAGCTCCCTATATGGTGATGGATATTGTTTATTATATTTTACTTGTTGCTTTAAACTTCCCCTGTCAGAATGAATCATTGACACAGGAGAATAGGAACAAGATAACAAGCAATGTGATTTGTCTAATGGCAAGTTTCTCTAATAAAAAAAAATATTGTGAAGACAAAAACAAATATGCCATGTCTATTTGCCAAAACCTGCCCTAGTTGTTCTCAGATATCCTAGAGAATATTTTGCTGCACATTCATATCAAGGCTTAAACTAGAAATCTTTTAACAATATCATAAAAAAAATCAGATGTTGATGATTTTGATTTACTTTGTTACTTAGTTGTTTTTTTTCCTTCATGGCCAAGATGTTGTGCACAATCAAAACACTGCTACAACTGTTGCTTTACCACAACTATTCCATGTTTTTCTTTTTTAGTTATTTATGTGTTTCTAACTTGTGGTTATAACAAGCAGTATGAATTATGACAATGAAAAATGAGAGAAAAATCTTCTAATTTGTGGTTGTTTTTTAAGCTAAACTAAAAGGCTGATATTTGCAAAAATAAAAGCTTCTAAAATAGACATAAATATTCTTACAGATCTAAGAAAATATTTCTTGTACCAGATGCAAAATATTTTTAATAGCCATTCTAAAAGTGGTATAGATACACTTCAAAACAAATTTTTTTTTTAGACACACTTTTAACAAATTCACTGAGTAAAGTTTTAAAATTAAATGCGTCTCTTATTTTTTTCAGCCTTTTTTTCTAAAACATGTTAAGAATTTCAATTGCTCTTTTCTGAATATTTTTGGTTAATTTAAACTGACATATGTGAGTGAAGCAAAGATTCTTTTTTTTTTGCAGCTGTGTTTCTCCTGCAACAACTGACATATGAGTTTTGATAAACAAGAACAAATCCCTCATTTTCAAAACTTGAGATGAACCTGAATAGCACATTATAGAATTCTTTGATATCTGACTGCTATTTTTATTCTTCACTTCTTGTGTGTTCCTTCACTTGCTCATTCTGATTTAGACCAGAATCATTTCTGGAGTAGAGATGAACTAAGTACATGTTAGTGTTAGTTCAGATCAGTAAAGCACTTTTGAAGTACATCTCGCAGTAGTCCCTGCCCTGGTTCACAGCATGCAGAGGTTTCTGAGTGCCAAGCTGAATCCATTTTGCATGAAATTAAACTGGAAAATGTGCTCCAGAGGCATTCCTACTGCACTCCAGTCACAAATAAGTATTCAGGTTATGGACCAGACTAGAGCCAATGGTAGTTTACCAATAGTAAATAACATTTCTTAAAATGTGGATTTTAGGTCCTGAGAACCATAGATTTCTTCCTATAATCACCTTCTCTGGGTCCATTCTGCTTGCTAAGGCAGACATAACCTCCATGTGATACCAGTTGTACTAGACAGGTGACAAAATATCATGGTAGAAATTTTAGTCATATTGTAATCAATAGTAAAATACCTATCCATGTCGGTTGTTTATTGAAAAGCTCTTTTATGTATGCTGTTAATTCTGCAGAAAGAGGAGACAAAGATAAATAACATTGATCTTTATTGTCAGTAAGAATGCGGGAATTTTCATGCTGCTCCCATAGAATAAACTTTAAAAGGATATATATTACTATGTTTCCCAGTGCTAGTGTATTGTCCCTAAGCTTATTCCCAAGTAGAACACATGATTATTTACAATAACAGCTCAAAAGATGTTTTCTTACTAAAGCTTACGTAGGTCAAGTAATTTTTTATACTAGTTAAACATTTGCTTAGGGTGAAGATGCACTAGGCTTTGTTTACTAAGTTCTTGCACACAAGGATTCAAGAGTGTGGCATACAGATTTTAAAAATCTGCATCTGTTCTTACGTACATAAACCTACATAATTAAACATTGCCCACTTACTCCTTGTCCCATAAAAGGCAGTCAAAGGTTTTGCATTTAGTGTTTATCTGAGCAGAAATAGGCAGTGAATTAAATATTTATTTCCTAGCTATGGAAAGTGTCTTGGTGAAGAAGAAAATGGCATTCTCAGTTTCAGTAACAAAATAGATCTTGAAATATCTATTTTTAGACTTAATAGATCTTGTAGTTTAACTATGCCTGTGATGCCAGTTCTACCTACTCAGTATTACTAATTGGATCACTCCTTAGTTTACTAGAAGCAATTTTACTTACATTTTATGTTACTCAATGGAACTACTTTAGTATTCTTGAAGTCTTCTTTTTATTTAAAACCTGCTTTAATTTTAAAGGTATAACAAAGCATCTTTCAGTTCAGCAGAGGTACATACCTAGCCACATCCCTGTAAATTAGAACAAAAAATACATTTTCATTGTAGGTAATTTTCACTGCTGTCCATCCAGCAAAGCCAATACTACAGCTAAGAGAGAATGAGTTGAGTCCTACTTGCTCTTATGCAAAAATCACTGAATTAATTCCTGTTAGAGGTCCAACCTGTTATACCTGTGTAAACCTACAAAGGGTAATGGGGTTGCACAAGTGTCAGCAAAAGCATAATACGTTTAATCAAGCATAACAGAAAGTAAATTGCTCTGCAAAATCCTCATTACTAGAGATGAAGTGCATTCATCTGTCTCAACTGTTAAGCCATAAGCTCTCTGGGCAAAGGCAGCTCCTATGACAATGTTTCTCTGATTTCAAGTCAAACCTCTAGGTGACATAGTACAAACAAGTAATGATTTTATGATAACAACCTGGATTGACTGCTAGGCAGAGTATTAGTTTGCCCAACACAACTGTTTATGTGCAAACTCACTACATATATTCTAGAAACTGAATTGAAAGACAGTGAGGACAGCAACTGTATTGCATTAGTTACATTTCCAAAGAGTGTTGAATTATGTGGGCTTGTTCTTATTCAAGTATGCAGAATTAATAATTAGCAACTTTTGCCCAATAACATAACACTTTTTATTACAAAAAATAACCTATTAGCTCATTTTATTTTTTTTTTTAAGCTATTAAAATATTGTTGCTGGGTCACTAAGAGCCAGCATCAGCCTACGTCTAGGAGAGGATGAATAAAGATTGGCTTAAATAAACTTAATCTCTCTGCTCATCACTTTCTTAGGATAGCGTAAATAGCAGAATAACAGTATATTTGGAGAGATGAACCACAGTAGACAGTGACATTATATTACATACCATGACAATGTAACAGGGTATGAAGAATAATCATCTGAGAGCCGGAATATAATATCTTGTTTATGGAGAAACTGTATGTTGGATTTTGTTTTAAACTAGCAGCAATTACATCACAATTTGGCCTCTCGGCATCCCTGCTACCCTGAAACCAAAGGTCTGTATAGATTGATGAACTTAAGGTCTGAAGGACCATGACAGTCACCTCTTCCAACAACCACACTTCAGACAAGAGCTGCCCTCATTTGTCTATTTTTGCCTTCTAGGCATTGGATTTGGTTATCCTTTTCTTTCATGACATTGTTGAATTTTCTTCCCTGCAAAGATGTTTCTGGACTGAACACATCACATCTAATGTTTCTCTTTGGTTAACTACATTTCTTCGGTAAACTACTCATATCAAACCTTCTGCTTTCAGTGGAAGGCTACTCCACTCTCATGAGATCCCACCTAGATTCCAGTTTTATCCAAGGACAGTGCTAACATTTTTGGTTAGAGTATTACTTTCAGAGGTCACATTCAGCTAACTGTCCTTGGTGACTGCGAAGTTCCTTAAGAGTTATTCTTATATGAACGGATTACACTTATCACTGGCCTCTTTCTTTTTTTCCTTACTTTGCTGCCCTTATTTGGTGGCATATGTAAACTTCATTAACAATGATTTTTAAAGTTCTTGCACGGACTGTGTTTACAAATATTTTAAGCAGTGTAGATCTCTCAGAAGAAACATAATTGTTTAATGATAACTTTTCATGTAAGATTATAATTTAACTCTGATCAATAGCTTGTTTCCAATCTATATGGTGCATGCCAACTCAATTTTGTATAATTCCGGACTTATTGGCAAATGAAATGTCATGCAGTACCATTCCTGGACATAAGTCTACTCTATCAACCTTTTTTACCTCTATAAACCACACTTTCTGTCTGATCTGAAAAATTTATTAAGTGAGTTTTATCACATCTGCTTCCCATCTTTACTGGAGTTCATTGTATTTCCTTGCATTAATTCTTTATGAATCAATTCCCATAGCAGATTTTCCATTATTTTGCTGAAGATCAATGTTGGATTGACAGCCCTGTAATTATGTGGATCTGCTCATTTATCCTTCTAGATATTTTCACACATCAGCATCTGGATTACTGTTTTAGAAGTTATTTTAAAAAAATTGTAGTGTCCTACAGAGGGTTGAGTCTACTTTTTTAGAACCCCTGAATGCAAGCTATACAGATTTAATGAGCTGCTAAATTCACAACTTTCATATCAGACAATGATAGTATGCCATAGAACATTCTGTAACTCTTCCCAGTAAGTTTCACTTCATTCTCATCCTCCTGATCAAATTCTTTCTTATAGCTTCAACTATAACCTGCCCATGACCAGGCAATGTCTAGGAAGGTGTTTGTTGTTATGGGTTAAAATAATCCAAAGGAATATGTCTAAAATTTAAGAGTTATAGAAAATTACTCAGCACTGCTCAAAACTCAGTCCAAGCTTTCTTCATGTTTTGTTTGTCTGTATAGACACAGCTCTTGGGGACAGGAGTTTTCCCTGAAGGACATCAGCACTTGGTAGAAACATAAAGCAAGGTGATACAGCTAGTTGTAGGAAGGTGATGCCCTTTTTCATCCTACAGTGATTCTCCCTTAGCTTTCCCTCACCACATGATTCCTCTACTTGCAGGTCCTGTGTATCCTTCATTTCGGCTCTGTGTGGAGAGGAAAGGAGAGGAATGATCCCGTCTCTGGTGTCTCCACTTTACTATTCATAGATCAAGGAGACCATGCAGGTAACATTGACTTAGGTAAGCCCAGCAGAGACAGGCAGTCTGTGGCCTTGATAAGGCCAGGATGTACAGTGTCTCACTGCCCTGGCTACTGCAACAACACAGTGACATCAGAGCCAAAGACTCTGAGGGTCACTTGTCAGCATATGCAGTTAAAAACATGAACCACTGCAGTGCTTGGCTGAACTGACATTAGCCTACAATCCATGTTATCTGCTTACATTTTTTTGAGAGACCAGCATAAATCTATTTTACCTGCCAGCTTTCAGTGTGAAGACTTTCTCTACCTTCTATGTTTCTGGCTGCCAGGGATGAAGTGCTTCTCAGAAAGGTGTCAAGAGGAGACCTTCACAGGGAGATGGAAAAGACCTCTGAGGGTACATTGACACAGCAGATAAATCATGGTGGATATTGAGGTGACAGTATGTAGCAGCACAAGTTTATTGCTTTCAATGAGTAGCACTGTATTTGTCAGACATTCGCAAAAAGGGCAGTGGGACTGTAACCCACTATGAATCCATTTTGTCATTCTCTGTATGGTGAATGTCTTTTGACCTTACAAATTGGCATAATCCAAATCTGGAGACTGGCATTCCCTTTGCGTCCTGCTGACAGTCAGGAGTTATCTTCCATTCTCCAGAGCTCCTGCAAATGAAACTCTGGAAAACAAAATGCATCTGGCACACCACACTTGAGAGGTTGCTAGAAAGCTCTTGGCTAGATACAGATGCATATTGAATAATTCAGATTTAAGATAGTCTCATAGTCTGTGGAGAACACAGCTCATAGTCTGTGGAGAACAGCTTCCACACTGAGGTTGAATAGCAGGCTTGGGAGAGGAGACACCTCAGTCTAACATTACAAATTCTTTGGAAGTGGCAGATGACAAAATAAAACCAGTGTCTCAGCTTTCATATCTGAAACCATCACACATATGCAGTCCCTATATGATATAGGGGTCTTCTGAGATAAATTTTATTAATGTCTACAAAAGACAGTGGGATTCCTGCATGAAAAGCAAAGAAAAAAAAATCCCAGAAAAATTTTATGGTGCTGCCTTGGCAGGCTGCAAAAATTCACCTTGAAGGAATGGGTACTTATTTCCCTGTTGGAAAAGGAAAGAATGGGATTATCAACATGCTTTCAACCATTAAATTTTCACAAAAAGGTGCTGTTACCTTCCTCTATGAAAAGCAGTTATTGGTAGGGAAATAACATATTTTCTACAGTTTTCTGAGGATCTCTGGAAAAAAGAAATTAAGAAATACTGTGGGGTCAGTTTCTTTGTTATGAAGGTTATTATTACATTGTTCATTTTTAATGGGAAGATCTAAAAGGCAAAATAAAAACGTAGCAATTTCTCATTTCCTACCTGTCTTGCATTGGGAGATAGATACACAATAAAGTGTGGGAAATCTTCCATAAGTTGCTTATGTTTTCTTAAAGCAAAGCAAGTGACGTTCACTGATGCTCAACACTACATTCAGGGCTGTATCCTTCTACCCTTTTCCATCAGTTCCCTCACAAAACTTTGCTCACCCCAATAACACTTCCTTCCTATGCCTTTGTGCTTCAATAGTAAGAAGTGACTTTAATGTACAAATGTGCTAGCTCTATGACTCCTAAATTTCATATGAATTGATTAAAATAATGTATTTATCTAATCGACTGCAGCTTATTTTTTATCTTATGCACAAAAATTAAGGTGAAAATCCTTCTCTAAAAGAAAATTGCAATTAATTCTTAGGGAGGTACTAAAATTATAAATGCTATTACAAGTGTTCCATTCCAAAACCCTAATGAAATATTAAGTAGGTAATCTTTGTCAGATAAGAAGCTGATACCTGTACTTGCTTGTATTTAATCAATGCATATACAACAGTAACATTATATAACATTAAATCAATTTTGATCGCTGTCATTTTCCTCTGAAGTCAGATGTTGACCTACATTCCCTGTGTTGTAATTACACTATCAGTACATATCAACACTCACCTGTAATCATAGTTTGCCTGGTAAGAGACAGACTAGGAATGCAAGGATTTCAAAGTACTGCTTTGATAATCCACTATTTTTCCTTCAGCTTAGACACAAGGCATCTATTGAATAACTTTTAAAATTCATGATCATTTTCTAAACCAGTGTAAGCCATTTGAATCTGGAAAAGTGATCTGTTAAGACCACATTATTTTCTTGTTTAAATCCATTGACATCGGGAATAATCCATGAGAGAAGAAGGTGATACATTCAGGATTTCTTGGATGACTCCCATCTGCAAGACAAGATATTCACATATCTTTGGAACAAGAGCTTTGTGCAGAAATGGCTCCTCTGCCTGAGCTGCCTCTCTGTCCAGAAAGCTTCTCCAGGATTACCTGTCTACTTTGGCAGGAATTCCTCCTTGGCATCCAGTTAAATGAACCTTTTCCTGAATCATTATGCAAAAATGATGGAATTTATGCAAGGAGAAGTTGCTTGTAAAATTCACATTTTGTTTCTTCAGATTGGCTTCAAAGTTCTGCAGCAAGGTGCAGAGGGAACGATTGCTATGGATACTGCTATCTTCCTCCAGGAGCAAGGGACTCCTGTAGATCCCATCTGAAGAAAGGACTCTCTGGAGTGCGTGTGTCAGTACAACCTTAAAAGTTAAAGAATCTCTCCAGAGAAGAGCTGTACACTTGTATCTTTGGTAAAAAAACAGGAGGCTGGTCAGATAAAGCCATGGAGACCTCTGCAGAACATTTATACTTATGTGAACAGACTACAAAAGTGCAAAACATAGTCCTTGAGAGTCAAACTTCGTACAGGTTTTTATCAAGAGTTTCCAGTTTCATTGCCTTCTAGAAAGTCACTTCAATGAAAATTAGGAGTAAGAAGGGCAGATGCAGAAATATAATTTCTTAAAAGAACAATGTAATGAGTTAGGTAGTTTTCATCTCAGTTAAACAACCTGGAAGACAACTTTCCAAGGAATGTTTAAAAAAATAGTTGGGGTCTTCAAAATCAGAGAAACTTAACAGATTTATTTCTTAACAAAGTTACTTGAACTTTCAGAGCTTGCAAAATTCTCAAGTGCCCTAATTGGAAAGGGAACACAAAATAACTTAATATGAAAAACTTTCTGATCTGTTTCTGCTTAAGTTCTGCCAAATACTCTCTGTGTCTCGACAGAATAGGGTGATTACCTTTTTGTCTAAATCAAATACAGACACTGAAGAATCTTATAAAGGAATGTGTCCTTTATAGCTAATGTGTGAGTCACTGGGTTTGTTAAAATTAATAAACGGGTTCAGATCTTCCTGTTTGTGCACCATGTAGCGCTTCTAGCTATATTCCCATTGTAAAATTTTGACTGTCTAGGCTTTTGTTTTCAACTTCTCAGCTGCAAAAATCTATTCCAGATTTAATCTCAGCAAACTTTGGGTTCTAAATTTTAGGACCTAGATCAAACTTATTGTTGCAAAATTTCAGAAAACAATAGTTTAGATCCAGATACAATCTTTGGAGCCAAAATGAGAAAAGACACTAGGATTTTCAGAAAAAAAAAGAAAAATATATAACTTAACACAGGATTCAGAAGAAACCCATATTTCCAAGATCTCATGATCAAGCTGGGGGGTTCTCAAGTTGTCAAAGAAAGGAAAATAAATTATGAAAAAGCTTTTATTTGTTGTAGTCTCTGACTCTCGCTCTTAATCCATTTTGCTTCCCATTACAGTGGTGTCACTGCTGAGGATGGTCTGATAATGCAGTCCTATACAGATAGTTGTTTATACTCATGGAATTTTCACTGAAGCCACACTTAGAGAAATTCCACAGTGAGGCTGTGGACCATTGTTCTTGGAATCATCTGAAGAAGGTAGGAGAACAAGGCAGCTTCCATCCAGATGTGTAATGTATACTGAAAATATGTATCTAGAGAGTTCCTCCCACTCTATGATTATGGACTGTGTAACTCCTAGCCTGGTAGACTCCTTGGTGTCTATGAAAAAAGTCCTTTTGCTTGATAAGTACAGGACATACTTTGTGCTGAGGAGAAGTAACATCTGTTTTATCAGTGGAAGTGTCTAAAAATCGAAAACCTCCTCCAAAGCAGTTTCTGCTGAAGATTGCTCTGAAGAATCATCTGCGCTGTACCTGGTTGACTTTTGCAGTTGAAAAAAGCAGTTTATCTTCACAGAACATGTTCTACACTGATCTTCTTTCTGTTTGACCTTTGATATTTAGCTGTGAGCCAGGAAAATCCTGTCTCTGCAGGCTTTGAGAACTTCCCTGCTGAGAATGCTGGGGCTGGGAGGAGCAGTGATGAAGGGGTGGGAGGGATAGTCCCTGAGCATGTTCCTACTCAGTTATTCTCTGATACCTCTGGTACCATTAATGATGTTCCCCTACATGGTCACAGTCTCCTGTAGAAAGACCAGACACATCTAGTGCAAATGCCATTTAAAAAAGGTCGGATTATGCAGAGATGCACATGCATGTGTGTGTGAGCAGTTAGATTAGGTAAATTTTGAAAGCACTGTAAAACAAAGGTAGAATTTTTAGGTTCATCAGTTGAGCCAGATCCAAGGACTACTGGAATCTGAAAAATAGCTCCCAGGAGCTGCAGGTCATGCCTACAGCATATCTGTTCCTTACTGGAAATATTCTGTGTAAATGCTTTCCATTTATATATATAAATTTATTTATAAAAATGGAAATATGTATTTCTTTTTTTTTCTTTTTTTTATCTTTTTTTCCCCCCAAGTGCTTTTTGGCTCACTCAGTTATAAATGTCCTTTTATTTGACTGGGTTTAATTTTATTAATCCCTCTAAAGACTTCAAAATTCTACCCCTAATTTCGGTCATCTGCCTCAAACTACAAAATAACTCACACAGATCTGTCAATACCGGACATCCAAAATCCTTCCCTTCATGAAATCTACAGATGTGCAGTAATGCTGGGGGAGGGGACTGTTAGTAACATGCTCAAGATCAGCACACAGCAGCCCAGCATCAACCCAGTCTTTGTGATGTGAAAGACCCTATATAAGCATCCTATATAAGCACAAAACACTGCTTTTCTCCTCTTTTGTTTTTTTTTTTTAAACTTTTCATTCAGTTAAAAAGAAATAAGTATGCTTACTACTTTTGTAAGATTGCTATGAATTTTTTAGCTAAGAAATAATTTCAGGAGACATGGTAGGGAAAATTACCCACAAAGCTAACAAAACTGCAAGTCAACCCGCAGTCATTGGACAAACAATCATCATTAATTTTAATGAGATACAGGAGTATGCAATTCAGGAGGAGGAGGAGAATGCAACAATTTCTCAAAAACCCGCATTGTAGGCTAGGGGAATTTTACTAGCACTCCAGATCAATAGTGGAGACAGCAGTCAATATCAGCAGACCTCAAAATCATCATTAATAGAAATCTCTCAACCTTCAGGTTGCATAACAAAGCAGCCAGTGCCTAAATGAAGAATGCAATATCTTGCAGTCTTACAGCTTTTCAACCACCTGAGATATCTTTCTGGGCTAAAATGGCTGAAAATAGTATATTGAGCCTCTATTATATGCCCTTCTCTGCACCTCCAGTGCCACACACAATCACAAACCTACATGTATGCATAATCCTCATATATCACTGTACTCTAATGCAGACAAATTACACCTGGAAATTAGGTATTTGAATACCTAATTATGTACCTCAGTAATAATATCTATTATATATCTCACTAATAAATAAAGTGAGTCAATAAACTTTAAAGTGCAGCAGCAGAAGAAAACAAAACAAGCCAGCAAATATCCTCACTTCATGCAGAACTGAAAATGTGGATATTGGACAAATAGTGTAAGTGAAAAGGTAATCTTCAAATTTGAGATGGAAAAGTTGGAGTCAGATAAAAAAGATTTTGAAATGTAACAGCTCATATTAAAGTGAGTTTTCTGTTTTGGGTCTTGTTTTCTTTTTTTTTTTTTTAATCAAATGAGTTAAGAGGCATTTGGAAAAAGATCAGGGAGGCTAAAACATAATAAGAATCATTTGACGGTTGTCAGCCTAAATGTTTGGACGATTGAAGCTTGCAATTGTTCTGTCCTGCCATATGTTAGTGTCTGTGTAAAAGAATCTGATGAAGATGATGAGATAACAATTTTCTGGCTGTAGCGAGTAAGGGACTAGGAAATTGCTGGGAAAAATTGTGGGATTAAGGCCCATTTATAGCAGAAAATTGCAAAGAACTCTCAGAGCAAATGCAGGAAGGTAGTGGCTGAAGTACTTATTGATTCCACAAATCAGTCTTTTTAAAAAGTCTGGGGGAAAAAATATGCTTCCAGGTCTTACAGTGCAAACCCATACTCACATGCATACATTAAAAGTTATTTATTTTCACCACAACTCTTTCATTGTCCCTAGCCTCCCCATGAATAACAGTTGCAAGTGCAAATTCCCAGGAATAATCCCCTTTTGCATTTGTTTTCTTAACTGCTTGCTGCTATTGTTTCATGTGGGAGAAGAAAATGTAATGTCCCTTCTAACTCTCTACCATCTCTCATGAATTATTATAATTGATAGTGATAATAACATATAATTGTTCTCATAGCAGTTCTGTTCAAAAGCCTGAAAACAAATACCTGATCACACAAGCTAAAATAAAAGTACAAAACCAAAAGGTGGCACATTTGCTTTTAAATGTTTTTTTATCTTTACTCTTATTTTTCATTTATGAAAGTCTTCCACAACTTTTCCATTCCTGTTTCTCTATTTCATTCTTTTCTCTGTCATCCACTTCTTATTATTTTTATTCTTGTTATTCTCTAAGAATAGGTATATTATTAGTCCTGATTCACATCTCCTTTGATTTCTTAACTCTCTCTCCTACATATTCTTCTACAGTGTTTTTTTCACTCATGCAAGATTAAATATGAGAAATAGAAGACAATTTTCTTGAAGCTGGGTTAACAGAATTGGGTTTACGCATCTTGAAAAATTGTTTTTAAGTGTTATTGCTTTTCATCTTCTCCAAACAATCCTCGCAGAACTTTTCAGTAGAGAAGGCAAGAAAGCTGCTATGCTAAAAGAGCCAGTAGACCAGCAGATCAGATGACACAAAGCGAGTTCAACCTAATTCCAGTGACTTGAAGCTTAACTTTCTGACAAGAAAGTTGATAATTCAGCAGTTTTGTGTCAAGTTTTCCTGACACATCCTTATTCTAGGTTTGACCCAGAAATTCCAACCTTAGAACTATTTCTAATCAAAAAGCTATCCTTTTTTATATGTATATACACCCCCCCATATACATCTATACATATATGCATATATATATATTTAAGAATGGCAGTGAAGCACCACTGAGTAATGAGAAACTGATTTTGCTTTTGGGAGTACTCTGTATCCTTTTCATATATGTCGAGCTGGTGCTTGACTGAATGATATAATTAATCATAGAATGGCTTGGGTTGGAAAGGACGTTAAGATCATCTAGCTCCAACCCCTTGCCATGAGCAGGGACACCTCACATTAAACCCGTCAGCCAAGGCTCTGTCAAGCCTGGCCTTGAGCACTGCCAGGGATGAAGCATTCACCACTTCCCTGGGCAACCCATTCCAGTGCCTCTCCATCCTCACAGTAAAGAGCTTCTTTATATGTAATCTGAACTTCTCCTGTTTAAGTTTAAACCCATTACACCTAATCCTGATCTCCAAGAGAATAATAGAATAATGTCTTCAGACACATTTTACCTAAGACTCAAACTTACCTCAGCATTTTGAAGAGTGTTGAATCATATTACTAGTGTTCTTCTAATTCCTATTCAAATGTTATTTCAGGTAAACAACTGAAAAAACCCTAAAAATAAGAGAACTTTAAATAGGGCTGACTGGCTTTTTCTCTTTTTGAAATTTCCTACTAGCACACAAAACTTCATTAATTCAGAAAATGGTGGCTCTCTTGTCTCTGTTGACATGATGTTCTGTGATTCCAGGCAGATCTGGGGGAGGAGGAGCAAGCTGGCATTTGCTCAAATATGCATTAAATGAAGGGGCTGCTAAAAACTGGAAGATTGCAGAATCTACTGTAAGGGTCATGATAAGGAAAGAAATTAACCATTTTGATCTTTATTAATCTGCCAAAATGATGTAATCCGTGTCCTTTTAATCTTTATCTTGGGAATAAATTTATGTATTCCTATTTTTGTTCCTTTTGGTTTTTATTGCAATTTTCAGTCACAGAAATGAGGTGAGATAAAATTGGAATGACTAATATAGTCCTAAAGAAAAAAGCAGGCTGGTGAACTGGTTTGTGGAATGTGGATTACTTTAATTGAGAAAATCATATCTTATTATTATAAGTTTCTTGAATAAACTGTAGCCACTACTTCCATTTTGCCTACAAAATACAGCTTAGTTAGCAGTACTTTCATGCCTGTGCAAAAAGATCTTGGTGTCAAGTACAATATCCCATACCACCTCACAGTTCAGTTAGCACCAAGAAAGAATCAGGCTCTGGGTCTAGACAAAGATTAATATTACATATATTTGGATTTTTGTCTGAAAATACTTTGTGGACACTTTTTTGGTGTTAAGTCTTTGCTGACTAAGCTTTGAAGTGAGTGTTAGTTCTGTGTAATAGATTTTTTACACTGAAAAACAATGATTTTTTTTTTTTTTTTTCGGTATGATGTTCTTCATATACCAGATATTTTCATCGGTTCTGCTTAAGAGGCTTGAGGATGTTTTTATGATCTACTTGTTTTCTTTTGTCCAGGGGTCATGCCAACTACAGCATGCCTTGCAGGACAACTACAGTGGGCCTGCAGGATCTCTACGTTACCTCCACAGGGTACTTTTTACCCTCTGAAATCAAGAGATTACACAAAAGAACTCACCAAAGAGCCTGACCTGCCTGGAAAATGGAAATAGAAAACATCTACTTTACATTTATTTTGAGACAGAATTTCTAAATTGAAAATATTTGGGTTATGGTCTGATGTTTATGTAAAATTAAGTATGACTAAGATTTTGTCAAGCTTTTCGTAAATACATAATTACTGATATGCAAATTATATCTACAACTAGTTCTAATTAAGTTTGTTAAAATGGATCAACTAAAGAAAAATAATTCAGAATAGATGAAGGGGAGAAAAAATTAGAAAAACCAACAAGCCACTGTTAAATGATTCTTTGAGAAAAAAGATTTTTTATGCAACTTCTAAGGAGTAATTTATGATTAACATTATTTTTCATCAGTGATTGGCTGCAGTGCTTACTTCAACAAAGTTAATGCTACTCCTTCCAACATCTAACACTCAGGCAGAAATTCTGAGAGGATGAATAGACTTATTACAATTATGATCATGATAATATCAAAATGTCATTAATGGAATGAGGTAGCATTGGTGGACACAAATATTTCTCCATTTCTGTATGATCCGATATTATTTCACTAAGGGCAGGCTGAAGCTTTTTGTGTCAGAGCTGTGATACATTAAGATGTTTTTAAAATTTGAAAATAATGAGCCTAATTTTATCCTTCCCTTCTCCCCCCACCCCCAAGTTGACTAACTAAATTTACAGGCAAATTTTAATTCCATTTACTGCTAAACTTTATAGTAGCAATGGCTAAGTAATTTTTATTTGCTTTTACTTGAAAGAAATAAAAACCAATTTATCAGCCCTAGAATCTGCCACATCAAGATTTTAATATGGGAATTTACTTGCATGTTAAAAAAATCTTCAATTGGGCTATATACCCTGAAGTGTGTAACATACTATGTTACAAGGCCTATTGAATAGGTAAATGTAAGAACAAAATAAGATGAGAATGAAAAACTGAGGTAAAGGTCTCGGTAAAAGAAATAGTGGTCCTTGCATAAGCATGCTTAGCAGATGTCAGACCTTTTGGGTTTTTACTTCTTCTCCTTCTAGTCTTTCCAAGCAAAAATTACCCGTTCCACTTCTTCGTCTGTTAGAGGATAATCTACATGCACACAAGCTATCCCATTGGAACTGTATTTCCCATTATTTTAATCTCATTTTACTCACTGAGCTTTACACAATGCTTCATCCCAGTTCTCTTTTACAGATACTGCTCAGCACAAGTGCAGAATTCTTGTTTTTCTTTAAGGCTGGTAACTGGTAGCAAAACACTGTATGGGAATTATGTGTCATCCAGTATTCTGCACATGCTGCAGCAGGGAAAAAAAGAAGAGACTCTAACAGGAAACAGAAGCATACATCATTAATGAAGACTCCGAAGGATTTTGAAAGGGTTGATTTGCAATTTTTCTTTTTAAAAATCCAATAAAGGAGTTCCAACAACCATGCAACTATCAAGTCTTGTCAATAAGGTTTCATGAACACATGATTCTCCATTATGATATATTAAAAATGTTAATCATTCAGGGTGTCTGTATTTAAATATAAAAAAAAAAGCCAGTTATATTGTTTAGAGACATTAAGAATTTATTATTTTGGTTTTTTTCTCTAGAGAATGTGAGTACTGACTGAATGCGTCACATCAGTTGTTTACCTAGTGAAAAAGTTTTTGAAGTGAAGACTATATTTTGCTGCAATAAAAGCAATACAAGAAAGTAGCCAGCATTTTTCATTGATTTTCTATCACTGCAGCAAGTTTAAAACTTTCAATCATAAATATGATTCAAGGACTCGTTTTGCTTGCATAGTACATCACTTTTTAAAAAAGAAGTTTTAGAAATGAAATACTTTTAAAAAAGAACATGATAGAAAGTTAAATGGCTCTGGTCTGGATTCAGAAGGGGTCACTGCTTTGAAAATGGAGCTTCTTAAAAGTGCTCAAAATTTATTTCGATTCTTTGACAGTTTTGCACTCAAGGTGAAAGGACCTGCTGACGACAATCCTATTTGATAGTCAGTGATTCTCCACTGTATCCGACATTAATTAATTCTCTTTTTAGCAGGGTCAACAGCCAGAGCAAAGACTAAATAAATCACGAATATCTTTGTGGAAATCAATGAAGTTACACTGGTGGAAAGTAAGCATGAGAGCAGAAAGAATCCCACTAAATGTAGTTTATTATTCATTTCACTTAATTGCTGTGGAAAATAAGTGCCTTTGAACTTACTAAGCCATTAGTAGAAGGCACTCAACTCCTGTCTTAAAGCAAAGGGTGATTAATACTTAAATGTTTCTCTGCATCCTGAAGACATCATATGAAATGATGATCCCACCACTGGGAGCTTTCATCACTGGACAGCAATCGAACCATTTCAAAGGATCAGGTGGGAATGAGGAGAAGATATGTTTCCTGGAATTCAGAGTTAAAATAAGGCTTTGATTTTGCAATTAGTCTGCAATATAGAATCATAGAATAGTTAGGATTGGAAAGGACCTTAAGATCATTTAGTTCCAATCCCCCTGCCATGGGCAGGGACACCTTACACTAAACCATGTCACCTCCACTTAAGTTTTTATCTGTCCTATCACTACAGTCCCTAATGAATAGTCCCTCACCAGCATCCCTATAGCCCCCCTTTAGATACTGGAAGACTGCTAGGAGGTCTCCACGCAGCCTTCTCTACTCCAGGCTGAACAGCCCCAACTTCCTCAGCCTGCCTTCATATGGGAGGTGCTCCAGTCCCCTGATCATCCTCATGGCCCTCCTCTGGACTTGTTCCAACAGTTCCATGTCCTTTTGATGTTGAGGACACCAGAACTGCACACAATACTCCAAGTGAAGTCTCACGAGAGCAGAGTAGAGGGGCAGGCTCACCTCCTCCAACCTGCTGGTCACGCTTCTTTTGATGCAGCCCAGGATATGGTTGGCTTTCTGGGCTGCGAGCACACACTGAAGCCAGCTCATGTTCATTTTCTCATCAAACAACACCCCCAAGTCCTTCTCTGCAGTGCTGCTCTGAATCTCTTCTCTGCCCAACCTGTAGCTGTGCCTGGGATTGCTCCAATCCAGGTGTAGGACTTTGCACTTGGCATGGTTAAACTTCATGAGGTTGGCATCAGCCCATCTCACAAGCATGTCAAGGTCCCTCTGGATGGCATTCCTTCCCTCTAGCGTATCAACAGAACCACACAGCTTGGTGTCATCGGCAAACTTGCTGAGGGCACACTCAATTACACTGTCGATGTCACCGACAATGATGTTGAACAAGGCTGGTTCCAACACCAATCCCTGAGGGACACCATTCATTACTGATCTCCAGCTGGACATTGAGCCGTTGACCACAACTCTTTGTGTGCGGCCATCCAGCCAGTTCTTTATCCACCGAGTGGTCCACCTATCAAATTGATGTCTCTCCAATTTAGAGACAAGGATGTTGTGTGCGACAGTGTCGAACACTTTGCATGAGTCCAGGTAGATGACATCACCTGCTCTACTCCTGTCCATCAGTTCCATAGCTACATCATAGGAGGCCACCAAATTGGTCAGGCAGGATTTCCCCCTAGTGAAGCCATGCTGGCTGTCACCAAGCACCTTGTTGTTTTTTCATGTGCCTTAGCATGCCTTCCAGGAGAATATGCTCCCAGATTTTTCCAGGCACAGAGGTGAGACTGACTGGTCTGTAATTCGCTGGATCATCCGTTTTCCCCTTCTTGAAAATGGGGTTTATATTTCCCTTTTTCCAGTCGTTGGGAACTTCAACTGACTGCCATGATTTTTCAAATATGGTGGACAGTGGCTTAGCAACACCATTTACCAGCTGCTTTAGGGTCCACAGATGGATTTCATTAGGTCTCATGGACTTGTGCACATTCAGGTTCTTAAGATGGTCTTTAACCAGATCCTCTCCTACAGTGGGCCTAAAGTCTCCATTCTCACAGTCCCTGCATCTGGCTTCCAAGTCTTGGTTGGTGCAGTCAGAGCCTTTGCCAGTGAAGACTGAGGCAAAAAAGTCATTAAGAACCTCAGCCTTCTCCGAATCCAGGGAAGCCTTTTGTCCTGATAGCTTCTGGAGAGGGCCCACTTTGTCCCTAGTCTGTCTTTTATTTGCAATACACCTATAGAATCCCTTCCTGTTACCTTTCACATCCCTAGCCAAGTTTAATTCTAACTGGGCCTTAGCTTTCCTGACCTGGTCTCTAGCTTCCCAGACAATATACTAATAGATTCTGTGAAAGAATGTCTCAGTTTCAAATAAATTCAATTATCTTTAGCTGTTAGATCTCCTCTCAACTCTTGTTCCTGTGAAGAAAGTCTTGTCCTTCTGCTCACTCTAACTACACTGCTTACCCTGGTCTACTTTTGCCATGGTCCACATGTTGGGTTGGACCTGATCCTCAGCTCGTACACATCTTATTTGGCAGAGCTGTGACTTGAAATAAGTTCTTTCACATTCTGTAATCAAGATGGAACTGTAAAAGCCAAGACACTACGTATCATTATCCTGTATTATTTTTAAAGTCTGCCCATGGCAGGGGGATTGGAACTAGATGATCTTAAGGTCTTTTCCAACACAAATCATTCTATAATTCTATGACACACTGTTATAATGAAGATATTCCAAGTTACCAGTGAATCTAAATAGTGAAGATATGCTTTCAAATCAGTGTATAATTAGGGAAAGTTTCTTACTATTTCATATGCATCACAAAATTATTTTCAGTAGGAAAACACTTCTGCCCTTTATATGGGACTGCTACTTGTATGAAGTTAAGAAAATAGTTTTAAACTATTAAATTTGATGTCTGCTATCACTAGTCTGGTTTTCTGCTCCTTAACTTGTTTGGTTGATAATGGAAACTATTCTAAGTATTTTTTTACTTAACAACAAATTCAAGTATCTTTAGGACCATAAAATCTGAATTTGCATCTGAATGTCTTTAAAATTCTTGGAAAATTAAAACTACTGTTCTATTTCTGTATTATGAGATTTTCAATCCATCTAGATCAATACAAAATAGTTCTTGATTATTTGTCCAATTTATAATTTGCAGACACAACGGATTCATCTTAGGAAAACTAAATAAGTCATATATAGAAGGTTTTCAGAAATGAAAGCTTTCCAATGTGTTACAAATATTCTAAATCCACTGCATAATCTCAGTGTTACTCCAGAGTTTATAAGATGGAAAAAAATTAAATAGCTCTTTATGACAATTGAAGTATTTTGCACAGCATTTGAATCTCGTTTCAATAGAAGGCATAACACAAGAAAGTTCAGGGATGTTTACCTGTACTGCCAGGCAGAATTTAGAGAAGAACTATGATCCATGTGTACAGTCAGTAATGTAATTTCATTGTTTTATTTCCATTAATAGAAACATTGTTATAGACCATGTAGACTAAGTGTAGATTAATTGGTGAATTACATTTCAGAATACAAAATATGGGAGTTAATAGATATCTGAAAGAAGATGGAAAATGCCCAATACGCTGCCAAATTTTATTCTTTTCCTGTTGTGTTAAGTATTGATCTCTTTGAATCCCAGCATAGCATAAAGGAGTAAACTGACACATATTGACCACTGTTTACATTAAGAAGTTTATGAGCCCTAGAACATGAATAAACTGATTTTTTGTCTAGAAAAATATCATAAAATGGTAGAATCATTATAGCATGTTGATCAAGACCATGCCCAGTTAGGTTTTGAGTATCCTTAAGGATGGAAACTCCATAGGCTCTCTGTTCAACCCGTGTTACTGTTTGATCATGCATGTAGTAAAAAACGTTTCTTGTGTTTAAAAGGAATTTCTTGTATTACAGCTTGTGCCCAATAGCTGTATTAGTATAAGGAATGCAGAAAGACTATTATCTGAGAGAAAGCATTTTGGACCAAGGTGTAAGAGTTTTGTAAAAGGAAAACCACAATTACATAAGCGATTTGAGACAAATATTTACTTAGTTTTTTTAGATATTTTACAAAGTCCATTATAATATCTTCAAAGTGTATGTGTGTCTGCATTTTCAGCTTCTTTACTCCAAGTCACAATCTCTTCATTTTACGCTCTGCGTGTGTACAACTTCACATGTAAGCTCGCTTTCAAAATAAAGTTAGGACTTTCAGGGATGAAACTTGGTTTCAATTCTGAGAATATTTGCTCTGGTGGGCTGTGAAACGCTTCTCACATTATTGCAAACATTTGTAACTGGGAAAACAAACAAAGAAACAAACAAGAAATCCAGACAACCATTCAGTCAAAACAAACAAGCAAAACCCCAC